>NW_011340539.1:0-3619 GCF_000735185.1 Notothenia coriiceps | reverse complement strand
AGCATCCTGAATGTGGGGGGGACATTTTTAACGGGGGGTTTGGGGATCCCCCCCACGAAAAAAAAAAATTGATTTCCTGTATTCCTGTAGGTGGTTATATGTTTTGTGGCTATGCTAGCATGAGGAAAATGATGGGTACATTTTGTAATTTCATCCATTAGTAAAGAAAGGAAACATATTTGATTATTAATTCAGAGCCGTCTTTGAATTAATGAAAAGCAGTTTAAATGCCCATTTTTTTTACATTTATATACAACAATAAATATTTGTGAGTGCATTGAGAGATATTGTTGTGGAGAGTCATTTATATATAAATTGCAAAATACATTTGTGAATCCTTCTGTGAGCATTTATTAATATTGAGACTGATCTGACTCCATACAGATGTTAAGCTCACCTAGGAAGGGTATCATTGACTTAAATGTTCTAATAAATGTTGCTCTTCTGTCTATATTGGTCATATGATGCCCCTTGACTGAAATGTTTCCTGTTCAATATCCCCACTGATTTCCTTAACATTCTGGGATGAGAGTCCACATCACAATTTACTCTAAACTGTTATTTCCCTTTCATCACTCACCTCAGCAATGGACCTCTCTCCACTGTCCCTGTGTTCTGCCTCTGACTCACTCTCAAGCGCCTAGATGTCAAGAGAGGTGGTGAAGTGATCATTATTTATTGAGCAGTATACTCTTTCACATTGAATCATAACAAGTCATACTGAATGTAAATACAACTGACTCTAAAGTAAGTCCCAGTCTGTGACATTGGACATTTTGAAGACTCAAAGCCCCAAGCAGTAGAATATTAGCTAGTCTATGTAATGTGTGCAGAAAATAAATAGTTCACTGAATACTGGGATGGAAATGGCCTATAAGCACTCAGTAAAACATAAACACACACAAAAAGCTTCTGAATGATAAGAAGTATAATTAAAACATAATGCATAACAGTGCAACACTCCCAATCATACCGGTCAAATGACTCTGGTAACAAGCTAGTGCCGACCATTTTTCCAGACTCTGAGATAGCAAAGAAAATGTCATGTGGTTTTACAAAAGCGTTATTAATGCGTTAACTTGACAGCCTTAATTATTATGTTTTTGTTCCCTCCTGGCCAGTTTTGATTTGTTCTTATGGTTTTATTTTATCTATTAATTTATGTTGTGCCTACTTTTACAGGTAATACACTAGTTGAATTAGGAAGATGCATTTCTGAACACTTGAAGTCAATAATGCCTGCTGCCTTGGTTATTCTTAGTTTACTTTTCTTTATTAAGATACTAAATTGTTACTGCATTTTGACTTCACTCTCTGTCATTGTTTATTGGATGCTGTTGAATAAACCAAATGAAACAGAATAGAAATAGAGATATTTTTTCCGGGGGGGGGAGTCGTCCCCACAAACATACTCCTTGTCCCACATTTGGTTTATTGGGACCTGGTCACCCTACCCCCACCTATCTGGCTGACCTCATACAGGAGTACACCCCCTCTCTCTCTGCTCTCCTCTCTCTCTCTCCTGGCCCCCACCTATCTGGCTGACCTCCTACACCCCCTCTGGGGGCTCTGACTTTTAGCTGCTCCCAAACTATGGAACTCTCTCCCCCTTCACACCCGACAGTCTGACACAATCACCACATTCACGCCCCTCCTCAAAACCCACCTGTTACATTTTATTACATTACATGGAACTTGTTAGTCGCTTTTATCCAAAGCGACTTACATACTCATTACTGTGCGCAATCCCCACAGGAGCAATTTGGGGTGAAGTGTCTCAGGGACACAACGACATACTGACTGCAGTGGGGTTTGAACCTGTGACCCCCCCCCGATCCGAACACTACTACTCCACTACGCCACACGCCTCCGTGATCTGTTCAGATCAGCCTTCTCACTGTAGTGCTACATGTCTCCTGTTTCCAAACATGTTCCCTGTTATAGTCCTTTTGTACTGTCTTAAACCTTTCTTTAAAATATTTAATGAATTGTAAGGTGTCCTTGGGTGCTTTGAAAGGCGCCCCTAGATATATTGAATTATTATTAATTATTATTATTATCTGAAACGATGTAATCACTTTTAAAACTTTTTCCAGTCACTTGCCCCATGCATTCAGAAGCAGCAGGCCATTCACTTTGATTTGATCCCGTTATGAAACGTTATCTTGCACATTTTATCGAACCATCTCCGTTTCTAACTTTCAATTTATCTGAGATATTTGAGATCTCTCTCATCTCATCTTGCAGGGGCGTGGCCTCTGCCGGTAATGGATATTACATTTTGTGAGGAGACCTTTTCACGAATAATTCCAATAAGTATTCCAAAATGTATTCACTGTAGTCACAGCACCCATCAGCCTCAAACCTCTACTTACCTGGGCGGACATGATGGACGCTGAGTCTCCGGTCATGCCTCCACTCCTCCAAGAGCTCCTCGAGGTGGAACGGCTGGATGCAGAGGGAAATGCCAACTACACCTCCCCAACAAGGATGAAATGGATAATGTGGATGATGACTCCACTGTTCAAGTTCATCAGTCCAGACCCCCCAGTGTATGCTGCCTCTCCAATGGAAAGCAAATTGAACGAGGTATGCAAACGGGCTACTTTGAAATTAAGAATTCAATGGCCTGCAGCCCAGGACAATGAAGGGGAAGAGGTTATCAGAACGAAAACGTGAGCAGACGATGCTTTCACGCCCTGTATACCGGCATAGATTGGCATTCACTGGGACATTACCCAAGTTATCCAAGAGGCAGTAATTCATTTACTCTTTTTTCAGACGATCAAAAAAGAAATGGTCGCTATGTCTCCCGATCAGCAGCACATATACTTTTTCAAATGACCTCTATCTATCGACCTTATGCACAGTTTGTCATGGTTACTTGGGACAAGCTCAATGCAGCCCTACCGAGTCCACAACAATATGACACATCCCTAACTCATCATCATGTCTCCAGTAAATAGTGATATAATGAATGTCCTGTGGGTGTTTATCAATGATCTTAATGATGACAGGATGATGTGTATTTCTTTTGTAGACATAACGTTTTCCAAAGCTTTACAAGACCAGAGCAAACATCAATATGAAATGTCTGTCCCCAGCATCTATTGTGTGATTTATAAGCTCCAGAGCAATAGTCCAACTTCTTAATGACAAAGCATGGTTGGCAATTAAATGCAAATTTGACCTGTAAATTCAAATACATTCAAGCACAGCCATGACCATTAACGTGTTTATGTCAAAAGAACAACTGTCCGTCATTCGTACAGAATTAAACAGACTGTCTGCACTTTTGAAGATTTGGCCATAAATCAACGTCTAGTTTAGGTCTCGCCGGTCTTATTTTTACAGATCGAAAACCGGTAGTGATAAAAGTTGGACTTGTATAAATATTTGTTTACTGCTTTTTTCCCTCTAATAGACAAGGGATATTTTCTCAAAGGAAACTCCCTAAATCAATTTAATTATTTATTAAAATACAAAAAAAATATTGTTCCTCCCAAATTATGTTTGAGTAGTTCACTTGACTTGTGCCAACAACTTTTGAAAAGTTTAGAGTTACTGTTTACTATATTTGGGACATTTGTCACGGGTCTTTTGCTAAATCTTTAATGCA
>NW_011340538.1:0-2433 GCF_000735185.1 Notothenia coriiceps | reverse complement strand
CATGGTTAGTGTTGCCTGACTTTATATAAGTGTTTTTATAAGTGTGTGGTCGCATTCTAGTCACTTTGCTCAGCGCTACTGCTTGTTACAACTTGTATTCGCCGATCTTGCCGGGTTGCCGAGTGGGGCCAGCTGAGAGAATAGACCAAACTCCACCAAAGGTAAATTGTGTCTATAGTGCGCCATCTAGTGGGATCAACTGAAATGGCGGGTATTGCAGGAAAGAGGCAAAATGAATGCGGTCTTTACCAGAATTTGGACAATTTTGTACCAATATTCGTAGTGTCTCTACTTTAAAGAGTCCTCTCCTGCTGATGTTCAGGTGTATATCAGTATGTAGTGTCTCTACTTTAAAGAGTCCTCTCCTGCTGATGTTCAGGTGTATATCAGTATGTAGTGTCTCTACTTTAAAGAGTCCTCTCCTGCTGATGTTCAGGTGTATATCAGTATGTAGTGTCTCTACTTTAAAGAGTCCTCTCCTGCTGATGTTCAGGTGTATATCAGTATGTAGTGTCTCTACTTTAAAGAGTCCTCTCCTGCTGATGTTCAGGTGTAAATCAGTATACAGTGTCTCTACTTTAAAGAGTCCTCTCCTGCTGATGTTCAGGTGTAAATCTGTTATTCCACAAAGCTTAACTGCCAATTTAGGTATTTGATTTCTTGGATTCTACAAATGTGATTTTGCTCAGTATTTAAGGTTTAATTCATCAAATATTTTGTCTATTATTTCACTCTTGCTTTGATTAAATCACTCTCTTTTTATATTAATTTCACTTCTCATAACTATTTTCTGAAATGAACACGGACACAAAAGCATGGCGTGACTAGTTTTGGAGTCACGCCGATCACACGTCAGTCTGAAGTGTTTGATGGAGTCTCAGAGTGAAATGGTTTCCTTCAAACTGCGTCAGGTAATTTGCCTTTCACTTTCACATCTCACCTGTTCACACTGTTCGCTCTGTGGGGACATCGGGTGGGTGAGAGGCCAAAGAAATTCTTTCATTGCTGCCAGCAGGGATTTCTTTCCCTTTTTAATGAGATACATTGACATGGAGAATTACATCCAGCGGGCACACAATGGTGTTAAAACACGCCGTGCCATTCCAGCTTTCAGGAATTGCATCTGGTTTAGATTGCAGCATGGAGAGAGAAATGCTGCACAGGCAACTTGAGTAAAGAAACCTTAAAATACATTCATAATTTGACTTCAGCAGGGGGGGTTCAGCAGGAGATAGGAGCTTTGACACAGTTTGTTACACTGGAAAGAATGCTGCTCCAAAAACAAGTTAAAACAATAATGAAAACCAGCTGTTTTCACTTGACCAGAATCAGGAGATGCTGTTCCAGAATAATCCGCAAAAGCTCAAAAGTTTTCGTTTTTTTTATGTTAGCTGGTGATTTTCTAATAAATATGTCAAAATATATGTGTTTCATCTGAGATACAACTCAAAGTAAGATGTTTTGACTTAACAAGATGATGCATTGTCTAAAAACAAGAGCCTATACCTCACTGCAGTGTTACCTCTGAAGTTATCATATCTTAGATCAGGTGGAGAGACGCATTCTGACTAGATGTTAGACTAAGATACCGGGCAAGATTTAGAGTTTTCGTTGTGTAAGCTAATAAGTCCAACTCATTTCCCCTTTTGTGTTCTAGCTCTGTGCCGAAACTAGCTTGGATCGCAGTTGGTATAACTTGTGATTATATCGATTAGGCACGGTGTGGTGTTGCTATTAAACGTACAAAGCTAGATTGGTTTGCAAGAAGGACTAATGGTAAATGGACTGCATTTATAAAGCACTTTATCCTGACTTCAATGCATACAGAGGCCAGGGCTGCCATGCAAGGTGCCACTTGTTCATGGAGGCTGATATTCAGACACCGTCATTAACTAGAGGTTAAGTATTTGTGGATTTGTGGATCGTCATAACCTTCGTATTGAAAGACGACTGCACTACCTCACAGCCACAGTTGTCTAATTGTATTCTCCAGGGAGACGTGGCTAATTGGTTCAACTTGAGAATCACTTAACAAAAAGTTTGCTTTTCCATCAAAGAGAGACTGAGAGGAGACACATCCTGACGTCACTGTTTAAGTTGCATCAGTGCTCGATTGCAGTTTTTCGCGTTCACACTGCAGTGGCATGGCTCTTGGACAGGGGCGGACTGGCCATTGGGAGTACCGGGAGTTTTCCCGGTGGGCCGGTGCTGTGCGTGGGCCGGTGCTGTGCGTGGGCCGGTGCTGTGCGTGGGCCGGTGCTGTGCGTGGGCCGGTGCTGTGCGTGGGCCGGTGCTTTGCGTGGGCCGGTGCTGTGCGTGGGCCAAAAAATAATAAAAATAATAATAATAATTTCTTTTTTTGCCTAAATCCTACCGGCCCACCTTTGTAAGTGTTCCGGTTGTGTATACGGTATTGTAGCGAGCCCTGGGTTC
>NW_011340537.1:0-5540 GCF_000735185.1 Notothenia coriiceps | reverse complement strand
AGGCCTTATTCTGAACCACGAATAAGACCCAAATAAGCTACATAGGGAACATGAACTATTTCCTACCTGTGCACTTCTTTGGACTCCCCGGTCTCTTGCCATGTTGTCCAAGTTTGCAGACAAAGTTCTCCTCCCAGAACTCGGCGAACCAGACGTTCCTGCGGTTGTTGGACAGCGAGCGGCTTTTGAAGTACCGATCAAACGCTGTGGAAGAAACAAAACATTGTGTTATTACGCTGATGATCTCCTTCTAAATGTCCTCCTCTCTAAATATTTTCATTTTTTTCTTCCTGGTTTGTTTTTGAAGACGGGGTCAAATCTGGCCCTCAACACATCCAATAACCTTTAGTTATGCACAAGAAGGAAAAGGAGAAGATAGAGATGCAGAGAAAGAAGTGGGAAAGAGAAACATTTTGCTGCTATGGAACAAAATGTGTTTCATCTCTGACGTTGAGACGGTCAAAATAATAGTAAAAACATCAAACATTTAAAATGCATTGTGTTTCATATTGCTTTTTAATCTTCATTGATAGTCTGAAAGTTAATAGAGTGGTGCAAGAATGAGTCCTCACACCCGGAAAGGACTTTTGCCACTTTTTGTTCCCTCGTCTGGAAGACAATGGTTTTCTGAATGTGTTTTTGGATGCAAGCCTGAAATAAGGTCTGTGGTTGACACAAGCTGAGGAGATTTCAAAGTTTTGTTCCACGACATAAAATACGTCAGTAAATACCCCACTGGTGAAGTCATGTGACCGAGCTGTAGTTCCTTTATAGCCCAACATTAGCCACCTTTAGCTTAGCGGTGGTGACGTGAAGTCATGTGACCGTGCTGTAGTTCCTTTATAGCCCAACATTAGCCACCTTTAGCTTAGCGGTGGTGACGTGAAGTCATGTGACCGTGCTGTAGTTCCTTTATAGCCCAACATTAGCCACCTTTAGCTTAGCGGTGGTGACGTGAAGTCATGTGACCGTGCTGTAGTTCATTCAGTCCAACATTAGCCTTTTCATTCTTCTAAATATCTTCCTCTCTTTGTGCTCTGCTTCCTGACTCACCGTCCACAGACACCCTCTTGGGGAGGATGGTGACGGCGCCCTCGGCCACTCGCTCCTGCTGCACCACAGGAGAGATCTTAGACCCCCAGCTGTCAGACCCCACCCACAGGAAGTGACCCGTCAGGTTGTTGCGTTTCGCCGCATCCAGGATTCGCCTGCAGGGGAAATGGAGAGAGTTACTACTCGTTAAATATTAATGACATTTCTATATGAACAGAAATGTCTACAACCATGCTAAAGGCTGTTCTGAAACACAGCTGTGTTTTGAGTAATGGTGGGATTGAGAGAAGTGCATTGAGTACAGTAAGATTTAGACATACGTGTTCATTTTACAAATAGGCTACTTCTATACTTTTCGTTTAATAAGCACTAAACTAAAGTCCAGATGTCTTTTGCTTAATTATTCATAAACCAAAGGACAGACATCTTGACTTTACGAAAACTGATAGCAGTCCAATGTTGTCGAGACATGTTATCCAATATGAACCTCATGCAGTGTCTTTCTTTCTATGTCAATTATTAAATTAAAGGTCAAACGAGATGGTCTTTTTCAGTCAACTCTTTTTCTCTGTGAGGTCTCAAGATTCTCTATGCGTGAGATTCAGAGCCTCAGATTAATACTGATATCTCTGTGTGTGTGTGTGTGTGTGTGTGTGTGTGTGTGTGTGTGTGTGTGTGTGTGTGTGTGTGTGTGTGTGTGTGTGTGTGTGTGTGTGTGTGTGTGTGTGTGTGTGTGGCTCCTAGTTCACTCAGATAATTGGAAGCTTGTTATCTTAAATCTGCACTCAACAGCCGGTGGATGAACTGATTGAGAATATCCAGACACAGAATTGTGTGTGTGTGTGTGTGTGTGTGTGTGTGTGTGTGTGTGTGTGTGTGTGTGTGTGTGTGTGTGTGTGTGTGTGTGTGTGTGTGTGTGTGTTTTTAGTGGACGTTGACCTTCAGAAGATGAACAGATTATTTTTACAATTTATTTTCTAAATATGTCAATAAAACTGAACAAAAGTAAGTACACATTTTTCTTGAGTGAAATGGTAGAAATTGGATTACAAAGTCTCAAGTCATGCTCAAAATGATAATGCTCACATGCTGATCTACCATCACAGTGTAGCAGGTTAGATTTGCTAATTTGCACGAAACGGTGCTGAGCATGATGGGAATGTGATTACTTTCGCTGCTATTTAATCACAAGCACAGTAGAAATTAAGATGTCCGACTGATAAGTGTGCCAGATGAAAAAATGAAAGGATCAGTAAACAAATTTAAATTCACCCTAAAGGGGATAAAAAACATGTCTGCAGGAAAGTTTACAGGAACGCATTTAAAGTTGTTTACTCCAAAGGGGAAAGATCAGAGATTCTCTAAAGTCTGTAGGCTTTAACTTCCTGGGAACAAGAATACAGAAACAACACATAATGAAAATCCATTCACCAATCCACAGTTGATGAGATATATAGATAGATTTAGAAGTTTAAAAAGTGTAAGAGCCACAAATACTGTTGGGCTACAAATACAGAACAATTTATTTTCATTTTGTTTAAAGTCTTTTACATTTCAAGCCTCGCCATGGCTCTTATATCATCATCGTTATACCGTACGATTTTGCAAAGTATGATAATTTGTGTTGAGAAGATTGACCAATTCACCTGTTTGTCATCTGCAAACTTTGCAAAATCAAACTTGTGTTTGTGTGTGTTTTTTACCGGATGTCGTCCTCGTTGGCGAACATGATGACGGCGCGAGCGTTGGGCGTCTCGATCAGACGCAGGATGATCTTGTCGAACTCGCCGGGTCTCGGCTCTCGAGGAATCTTTAGAGACTGAGCGATACAAACCCCACCTGAGAGAGAAATGAAGAGAGACATTGAGTATTAAAAAAAGAGCAAGACTTATTGACAGTCGGATTAGTCAATATTCAAGTTGGAGAGCAACCAATCTGAGCTGGACGTCGTTCACGATCCACATGTCATATGGCATGGGTCGGCAATAGGCGGCCCGCGGGCAATAATATTTGTCCGGCAAATTATTTTGAGAATAACAAATATTTTTTTTATTTTTTATTTTATATCGGACCGACAGTCACAAATATAGGCTATAATGTCCGAATAGAGGATCTACCTAAACCTGAAGAATGCTTATTGTACTTTTATCCATGTTGAGTGAATGACACACAGCACAGGCACAATCTGGCAGCGGGGTGCACTGACGCTGATAGTGGATCAATAAGTAGGTGGACAGCGCGTGGTGCTGAAATAGCCAATATGCAGTTTGTGGTGTGAAAAAAATAACACCAACTCACTAAATAATTCAAACGTAATGTTTACTTATATGCAGTGTTGGGACTAACGCGTTACAAAGTCCATTCACCACCACCAGGGTCAAGCTAAGCCCCTCCCCTTCAGACCGACCCAACTATCCATTCACCACCACCAGGGTCAAGCTAAGCCCCTCCCCTTCAGACCAAACCCAACCATCCATTCACCATCACCAGGGTCAAGCTAAGCCCCTCCCCTTCAGACCAACCCCAACTATCCATTTATCACCACCAGGGTCAAGCTAAGCCACTCCCCTTCAGACCGACCCCAACTATCCATTCACCACCACCAGGGTCAAGCTAAGCCCCTCCCCTTCAGACCGACCTAACTATCCATTCACCACCACCAGGGTCAAGCTAAGCCACTCCCCTTCAGACCGACCCAACTATCCATTCACCACCACCAGGGTCAAGCTAAGCCCCTCCCCTTCAGACCGACCCAACAATCCATTCACCACCACCAGGGTCAAGCTAACCCCTCCCCTTCAGACCGTACCTAACTATCCATTCACCACCACCAGGGTGAAGCTAAGCCACTCCCCTTCAGACCGTACCTAACCATCCATTCACCACCACCAGGGTCAAGCTAAGCCCCTCCCCTTCAGACCGACCCCAACTATCCATTCACCACCACCAGGGTCAAGCTAAGCCCCTCCCCTTCAGACCGACCCCAACTATCCATTCACCACCACCAGGGTCAAGCTAAGCCCCTCCCCTTCAGACCGACCCCAACTATCCATTCACCACCACCAGGGTCAAGCTAAGCCACTCCCCTTCAGACCGACCCCAACCATCAATTCACCACCACCACCAGGGTCAAGCTAAGCCCCTCCCCTTCAGACCGGCCCCAACTATCCATTCACCACCACCAGGGTCAAGCTAAGCCCCTTCCCTTCAGACCGACCCCAACCATCCATTCACCACCACCACCAGGGTCAAGCTAAGCCCCTCCCCTTCAGACCGACCCCAACCATCCATTCACCACCACCAGGGTCAAGCTAAGCCCCTCCCCTTCAGACCGACCCCAACTATCCATTCACCAACACCCTGGTCAAGCTAAGCCCCTCCCCTTCAGACCGACCCCAACTATCCATTCACCAACACCCTGGTCAAGCTAAGCCCCTCCCCTTCAGACCGACCCCAACCATCCATTCACCACCACCAGGGTCAAGCTAAGCCCCTCCCCTTCAGACCGACCCCAACTATCCATTCACCACCACCAGGGTCAAGCTACCCCGGGGGGTTTCATCGGATCGGTTCTACCTTTCCTGCACAACGGGGCCTAATCGCCAAAATCACCATTACATTCATTTGTGTATCTCCGCAAGAAATATGTATTCTTACATCAAAACCGTCTCTCCTGATTGAACTTTCATTTCCTATATGTATCAGCACCAACAGTATTTTTTGAACAAGACGCCATTGACTATGACGATCTGTACACAATCTACATCCATTTAACTGATATTTAAGTCTGGACCCCAGACTGCCACCCAAAAGGTAACCGATATCAAGTGAATAAAGAATAAAAGCATCCCATTTTACAAAATAACTGAAGCTCCCTGAGCTTTCTGAACAGTCTTCGTTCTGGTGTCGCTCTGCTGGTTTGTGAAACACATCTTCTATCAGCACATCTCGTATAACCCTTTTCCCATTGTGTATGCTGCTGTAATGTTTTAATTATCTTCTCTGTTTGTATCGTTCTTATCTTCACGCCACTGCTGCTGTGATATATTACCACAGAGAATATTAAACCGTCATCTGCAGGGGCTCAAACAGAAGGTCAAAGAGTTTATTAATACTGCCAGACACTACTAAACGCTGTCAAATGATCACTAACATCTCACTAATGATTCCTAAATGCAGCATCTGCTCATAATAATGGCTTAAATATAACTTGACTTTGGGTTGATTCATTCTTTGTTGCAGAGCAGAGGATGAGGACGATGGGGAGTGGTAAAAAGGGAGTATAGTTGAAGATAAGGATTAAACTGTTATCCACTTTTCTATGTTTGTCCAGTACATGTATATATTTATCTCTTAATGACATCTTTGGAGAGAGATAGACTGGGTCAATCTCTCTCCATAGAAAAGCCAGCAACGAGCCGTTTTAACATCACTTGAATGCAACATTAGGATAAATTGAATTTGGTCCAATTTCCAAATCCAATCGG
>NW_011340536.1:0-5250 GCF_000735185.1 Notothenia coriiceps | reverse complement strand
TTTTAGTGTCTCTACTGTGACATGTCTCCATGCTTTAATGTTCAAAAAGCTCTTGATTATTCTCTGCATGTGCTGCAGCACCTCTTTTCACCCTCTGTCTGAAACCAGAGCCCAGTCTGCTCTGATTGGTTCGCTGGGCAACACATTTCTGCCAATTTCAAACCTTCAAGAGGCAGCTCGGAGACAAATGTCACACGTAATATAATCACAAGTTTTATACATTTCGCAGAAAATATTGTGTTCTCATGTTTCAGGGCTGTTAAGGCTATACATCTGATACAGCTCATTGACCAGTATTAAACCTTGTCCACTCTAAAAATAGGCCTTATTATGCTTTTTGCGCTTTCCCCTTTCCATTAAAGCAGGTAAACATGTCATAGTAGAAGCACAAACATACCAAAGAACTTGAAAATTAGCATAATAAACCTTAAACCCACTAAATGTATAGAGAAGCAATAATAAAAAGCACCAATAAATAGGCCTTGAGACGAGAATTTATTTATTGTCGACATCAATATACTGCCTTATTTAATTTTTCATCGTAACATCAGCTCACGTGATAAACATAGCATTTTCTATATTGGTGCATTATTTTCTAATTGTTTAATAACATAAGCAATTTATTTCAATTTCAACTAGTAATTTCTCGTCATTTGAGGCAGCATAAAAGGCAGAACTGACTCCTCTTTAATGTCAGATAACATCTATTTTAATTAAATACATGTGCATGTAAATATATAATATTGACTCAAGTAAGAAGGCCGTGACGATAAAAGAGAATTTCATTACTATGTGCCAACGTGTTTGTCCAAGGTTATTCATTATTTCCACAGATCGCCACATGTTACTGGTCCCTCGTGAACAGGTGGAACCTGAGGCTGTGTGTAATTAACAAATCTAAACTTGCGACGAAATTCTGAGCCCTCCTTAATTGTTTTCCTTTCAACAACTTGATTGTGCTTGATGGAGGGTATTTATTTCTTAAATCCGTTGTTTAAACTGCTCTTTAGTGTGGATATTCATAAAAAAAAACAGCTCTCATCGCCTTTGGAAAAAAACGCCTCACCCACTTCACCATTTACAAAAACCCACAGCAGATTATCGTTTGGGGCTATGGGAGAGGGACCGCAGATGGTGCACCCTGGTCTTTTCTGTGTGTCTGCCTTTTCTTACCGAGATCTGATAAAGGCAAATTTTACCCTCCACTGCCGCTTCGCTCTCACCCGCACCGCCCCTTAACTGATAGACGTCACCTGGCTTTGTGGACCTGAAGGGAGCCCATCCAGGATGAGATGGAAGCATATTTTGGAAAACCAACAAAGGCATTAAAATGTAAACCCCCTGCAGCATGTCTGGCCGCGGACGTGTTTGTCTTGGTGGAGAGAGCTGCTGTTGCCTTCCATCGAGGGACGCGGCAGAAGAGGAGGGCCATGTGTGGCTTGTTAATATTTAAACCCCCAGTCTGCCAGGTTTCAGCAGTCGGGATGAGGACACACACACACACACACACACACACACACACACACACACACACACACACACACACACACACACACACACACACATGCACAACCTCTTTCCCACAATCCCTCTCTCTGCCTCTCTCTGTCTCTTTCCCACATGGATTGATGCCAAGAGAGAGGTCATACAAGCTGTGGAGTGGTAATTTCTTTGTTTATGATTTGTTTGGAAATTAAACTCAGAATGGCGTAGCCTTTAGTTCAAATGAAAGGATTCAGGGTCGGAGATGTAGTTTTCAAAATGACATTGCTGGTTTATCTGAAAAACCGAAGATTCGCTGCTAAATTGGATGTACTTTTGGACGTATTTTCAATTTAGTTGGTGCATATTACGTTTATAATCTCAGTCGACTTTCAAAGTTGTTAGTGTTGCCCTGCATTGTACAATTTGTACTCCCCTCAGACTCCACAAAGGTTTATTAAGTTAAAAGCAAAAATCGGTTTTAAAGTTCAAAATATGCTATCTTCCACTGATTCGTCACAATAACCCTCCCGAAACAGCTTGACACAACATGGTTTGAGCTGGAGGTTGGGAACTAACGGATTACCAAGTCCCGTTGGACAGTTGCAAAGACAGCCATATGGGGACAATGCCCCGAGCCCCTGTGATTGGTCCCCATTCCCCCTGGAGTCGTGACTGCGGTGGCTAGCCTCTAGGGCTGATGTCAGACGGCTAAGTATCCCGCGGTTTAGTTTTTAATTAAGCCGGCAAACGCTCCTCTTCACATCTGTCCATCAGGTAGCTGGGAAAAGAGCAGCAGAGCGCCGTCATTTGTATAATGCTTTATTTATCCCACAATATGTCCAGGAAATCTGCTGCGTAATTACTTAATAAAAAGAGAAAATCCTGTCAACGTAAGGTGTGGCTGAAATAATCACCCAGCGTATGGAGAGGCTACCAGTAGACCTTTCCTGGATTTGCTTACGGCCAGTTGTGTCAAAGAGCAATTAATTAACCCTAATTGATTATTTTTCATTATTCTAATGACAACAGTATGTCAAGAGTGTGGTGGTATCCCTGCGCATAGCAGTGCATGAAACAGCTGTTAGGATCTATGATATGCCATTATTATATTGCTCGTTTTTCCTCTTCCAAAACCAATTTAGCAAATGCATAACCAGTGAGGACGGGGAAGTTTCTGTCTCTGATGACTAATAGACAAAGACCTGCTTTCCGCTTTCCAAGTTGAGAAACCTCCTCACTTTTAATGATATGTTTAGTATTTATAGGCCAGCACTCTCAGGTGTAAAAAGTACTACTACTGCTACAGTGTAAAAAGAGTAACAGTGAGATGAGGCTTATCTCAGACCCACCCCGGGAACATCTGGGTGGAGAAGTCAACAGGAAACACTCCTTCCTTTCTTATCAACTCTCTGCTGACGAGGAGAATACTCAGTACTAATTTTCCTTATCATTTTATCTTCAAAAAACCATAGTCAATGAACGTAATGCCATAGTTTGCCAAAGATATTTAGTTAACGATAATTATATCAAACAGGAAAAAAAGGAGAAATTCCAGATGGGAATCTGGAACAAGACAAGGGGCCTCAAGTAGAACAAATTATGTATACACAATTTGGAAATGTGTTCTAATCTTCAAGTTTGTGATTCTTTTCGATAAAGAAATTCTGATGAATTTATTAATAATTGAATAATTTCAGCATTGTACTCTCGTGTAACATAAGGACCTACAGTATGCAGTTTTGTTTTATCCCATGAAAGGATCTCAGTGTTTGTAGTGTTTGACTTCCAACCCCTGAAACCTGAACACACAGAGGAATAAACTCCACCTTTCCAGCGTGACTGCTCTCACAGATGGAGTGAGTGGCAGTGGTGTCTTCAGCAATCCTAAAGTGAAAAAATAAAAAAGTCGGACATCAGTATGTGAAGCGTCTGACTGACACTTGACAAATGTCACTGTCGGGGCTGCTCTTTGCTTTGCAAGGCACATCTGAAAACCCCAGTGGAGGCATCTTGTCCTTGAGTGGAATCACATTGTGGACAACCTGCTCCTCAGGTGCCATGTCATCCAGTGTTGTCATGAACAATGCCGCCGGGCCGCTCACTCTGCTGCAGGAGAGGTGTGTGTCGTGCTTATGTGTGTTACCAGAGTTTTCCTTCTTTTTGTGTGTGTGTACGCTGCCACTCACGGAGCACGCAGACTGGGCTTGGAGCGGAGCCGAGCCTCCTCCTCTGTATCTCATTGGAGCTAATTAACTCCTTAGGACTTTATGATTGGGGGTAGTGCTGGGGAGCACTGAACCCCATCCAATTAATTAAGAGCTAAACGGGCAGCATCGCTCGCCCCAAAGACTCCCCTGTCAACAAGTTGATTTTCAGCTTTTCTTTATTTTGCATAGGGGGCCCCTGATGTTGGTTTACAAGCAGAATTCTTGTAATCAGTAGTCAGCGGGGTGACGGGGGGGCCTGCTGCAGTCACAGAGCAGCCTATGCGTGGAGCTCAGGGACGTCTCTCTTTGACTCAGTCACCTGTCACAAATCACCTCCGTCAGCCTCGTCGGTGCTTGTCCTCACAAGTGTGTGTTTGTGTGTGTATACGTCCCCTGATGGACTTTCTGCTGATGCTATTTTGCCTTTTGTGTTTATCCAGGTCATCAAAGACCCGCCACCACCTCCTCCACCCTCCCGCCCTCCACCACCTGTGAGTACATCAATATAGTGTTGCCATGATGCCAGTGACATTGTTTGCTGATACTTGTATGAATCAAATTCTCCAGGTAGAGTAACAGAACAAATGTTGTGCTTCATTATGTCTACATTAAATATAATATTTAACACGATTATCATCTAAATTGAGGGAATATTCCCATAATCTGATGAACACTGTCAAAAGATGAACACCATTCACAATATGAACTTTTGACAGAGCCAGGTTAGATGCTTTCCCCGTGCTTTAGGACGTTTTGGCTGAACTACACAGACAGCAAAGACAGAACGTTTCCTAAAGTGTTGAACTATTCCTTTCAAAGTATTTGAGAAGTTACTGCTGGCTTTATACTGAGATAGTTAAAGGGATGTGTTTTTTATTATTCATTCATTATTATTATCATTATCTATACATACATTTTCTATATTTTTCTTACGCTATATAGGGTATTTTCCCAACTGGAAATATATCTCATGATATAAAAAAGTCATTTTAATTAACAATGGATATTAAGAGCTTCTTTTGCAGGACTACATTCATTTGCAGGGCATTCAAAATACTTTCCTGATAAAGTTACGAAAATTGAGGAGATGAACTGATATTTAGCGGAGGAAATTCTTGGACCGTTTTTGAAAGAGTGTACAGCTGTGGCATTAGTAAGGACATTCTGTTGGGGTCGGAAATGGTGGAATAAAAATACTCTTACGTGTTTTTGAGAGAAATTGCGTAATTATGTGGAAAGAAAACTGTTAATCATATGTGCTAGTACTTTTATTTATAGTCAGATCTTAAGTTTGCGTTTAATTATTCAACTTTATTCACTTCTTATTTGTACCTTCATGCCTTAATATTCTTCTGTGGACAAGAGTGTCTCTTCCTTTCTGCCAAAATGTCGTAATGGGCCTTTCCTGTTGAAAACAATAGTTAACACAGTCCAGCACTTCCTTTCTTTTGTCCATGTAGATGTAGTTGTTTATAACAATGAGGTTTGCATATGGTTCCTCACACTGTAATACAATTTTGTGTGTGTGTGTGTATATATATATATGAATTCATATATA
>NW_011340535.1:0-2684 GCF_000735185.1 Notothenia coriiceps | reverse complement strand
TTTCTCAGCAGTAGCCCCCGTGGACTGTTTTTTTGAGAGGTCATTTTGGGCTGTGGTGCAGATTAATGATGGGCCGCGTACCAGCAGATAGAGAGGTGATGGAGGGGCCAATGGTGTTGGTGGGGAGGGGGTGGTGGTGGCACTAAGAAAAGAGTAGAGCCATGGAAAAAGGCTAATTCACCATTGGCTTGGCAAAAGGGAGAGGAGGTGGGGGGGGGGTGCCGGGGTTTAGGCAATGACAAGAGGCAGGGGGTGGAGGTGGAACAAAATGCAAGAGTGTAGCATGCAAGATATATTTTGGGAGGGGGGTCTAGAGTTGTGTGTGTGTGTGTGTGTGTGTGTGTGTGTGTGTGTGTGTGTGTGTGTGTGTGTGTGTGTGTGTGTGTGTGTGTGTGTGTGTGTGTGTGTGTGTGTGTGTGCACGGCTGAAATCTGGAAACAAAGAAAGCAAGCGAGGCTTCAGACCCCGAGGCCTCCAGCACAGAAACTCAACCCCCTGTTGCATGCTGCTCTGATTTAAAGTCTGAAAGCTCAGGATAGATTTAAGCCAGAGACTGTTGGACAGTGACATAAACACTCAAACAGCTCCGAGTCGCCTCCAAAAGGTCCAATATGTTGCTGCAGCACAGGGCCCCACGTTGAAACTCTATCTCTCCACCAGTGGCTTTCCCTTTGACAGACTTAGAAATGTATTATTTTGAGTGCTATGAGAGGACTGGATTTAAAGTTTGACATCCGCATGAAGACTAACATCCAACAATATGATGAATATATTAGCTATCAGCGACCGACGTATTTCTGGCCAATTTTGCTGTACCACATATCACTTGTGCCAAAATATGAATATTGTTGGTGAGCTAACGGTGGGAATATGAAATGATGGGAACTGGACCCAATTAACACATTTCAAACCTTAATGGACACTACATTTGTTCATTTAGCAAAACATTTTTTTATTATATACAACTGATGCAGATTGAAGGCTGAACCAGAAGGCATGCAATTTTTTTCCATTTGCATTTTTAGCTTGTTCAATGTAACAGGGATTACAATATTTGACTTGCAATGACATCATAGTGCATGGTTGTACTAAGAAAACCTGGATACCACATTCCAAGATGTGCCCCATGTATTCCTGTGAAAGATGCTCTCAGGTTTTTCAGACATGAAGGCATTTTTGGCTCTTACTTAGTGCATGTCTACTAAAATCCGTTCTTCCGGTGAACCAATTGAAAGCATGCAGTTACATTTTCATAATTTTAATTTACAGTGTTGTGATTTTACATAACAGTCTTCTGCAACTTGTGATGTTTATATCAGCCTAGTGCTAATATAGCAGTACCACATGGCGAATATGGGTTTGACCAAAAGTCATACAAGTTCACACAATCTGATGCCAAAGCCTCCATGGTCTATTTATAAAATGATTGTGTTTACCAACCCTGACACTGCAGACAACAACCAGCCAAGACAGGTGGTACAACTCTACATACAATAAGATTTGTACAGAGTTATTCAACATAGCTGTGTACAGTTTCATCTATTCATTATGCTGCTGTGTTAAATATTGTCCCTACAGTATGTAGCGCAGACAAATCTATTGTGTCACGGTTTTTGCTTTCTATTAAAATGATGAATACTCCAAAGCCATTTGGCCTCACTAGGCTGCACAGTGAGTTCTAACAGACTCCTGTACAGCCAGAGGAAAGAAAAGGTGGTCTTGCATTCCTGCTTCTTTCAGGTGGTTCCAGTGTGGTTTTTGTTGACCCACTTTCCTCCTGTCTACTGGCTGGATAACGCTGTGGTTTAGCAGCAGCAGAGTTCACACCCTGGGAATAGCTGGCAGGCATGGAGGGAGGGCTGGTAGAGCGGACTACTGTAAGAGTGTGATTAATGAGCGAGTGTTATGGCAGCACCGCAGAGAACAAAGAGACTAATCTACAGCACATGGAGAGTGGAAAACACTGCACATACCAGAAAGTGGATCTAAAAACTCACCCACGTCTGGTTGTAAGTAATAGAGCCACGAACACCGGCTGCAGACATGTGGAAGGTGAATACTTGTCTAACAGTGTTTATATAATCAACCATTTATATAAACAGAAAATATGTTGTTGTCTGCCACCATTGATCAATACAATAAGAAAATACAAAGTGTTGTTTCCTCGTTAAGTAGCGTCTATGCTTGGAAGTTGTTATCTTTACCAACATTGCCGTCAGTCAGTTTTTCCCAATTCGGATACCTCTATTGTTTATTATTACCAAGGAGAACCATATTTTCTGCCAATGTCGCTTCCTTCCCAAAACAAACAGAATCAATGTTAAAACTTGTAAAACACTGAAAAAGCAGTTCCACATAAAAAAAAAGAGGCTGTTTCATTGTTTAACTTAGGGGGCCTTTCATGCAAAATGCACTTTTTGATGTCTTGTATACATAGATATGTGTCCCGGGTGTGTCATTAAAAATAAAACCCTCTCTCTTTTCCTCCGTACCCAAATCTCTAAAAAACGGTGGTACAACGGAGCTGATCCAGATTTGCGTCCGATACGACGTAATATTGGAAATGTGGACCCACGGCACTATCAGAAAGTTGCTATCAGAAACGATGCACGACTGTTTTGGACATAATATGGTCTTTGTTTACATTAGCAAGCATCGCTAACACTCAGAGCTAACCTGTACTC
>NW_011340534.1:0-2640 GCF_000735185.1 Notothenia coriiceps | reverse complement strand
TTCCTTTTAAACTGTGGGGTTTTCTCTGGAAGTTTTTCCTTGTACAATGTGAGGGTCTAAGGACAGAGGGTGTCGTGTTGTCATACTGATATTCTGTACACACTGTGAAGACCACTGAGACAAATGTAACATTTGTGATATTGGGCTATATAAATAAACATTGATTGATTGATTATGGACAGTGGTGGAAATAGTATTCAGAACATGTACTTGAGTAAAAATACCCCACTGTAAAAATACTCAATTTTAAAAAGTAAAAATACTGCATCAAGAATGGTATTAAAGTAAAAGTATTTAAGTACGCTAAAATTAGGAACATGTACTGTATTGTGTGTCATAAAGTAAAATCTGTCAAAACAATTGAGTGGAGTAAACAGTACAAAATTGGGTTCCAAATGTAGTAAAGAAGAAGAAGTAGTATAAAATGAAATGACAAGTACCTTAAATAAATTAACTTAGTTAATTTCCAACACTGCTTATACCAATGAATATCCAAACCCAACCCCCGTATTCCACCGGGTCCGTCTGCGCCGCGGCCACTCTAGTCAATCGTGTGTTTCCCCCATGCGCGTCGAGTTGCGGCTCAGAAGCGTCCCAGAAGCGTCCCAGAAGCGTCTCGGCGCTGGGCTCCACTAAAAATACGCGGCTGGTCTATTTTTAATGCGAGACAAGAGGCGTCGCATAGCGCCGGGCAGGAAGTGGAACGGTCAGAGCATCCAGTCAATCCCCAAAATAAACACATTTTGCAGACAGTGGGTGTTTCTCAATGTCGAGGAGGCTTGCTTGGTAGCACCTCCGAGTCAGTTGCTTCAGAAGCGAGGCAAGAATCCTTCCTAGCCTCGGAAAACAAAGAATTGTGGAACAGGCTAACAGGTGTGCGTCAAATGCGAGGCCCCGCCTTAAATGGAGCGTGATTTTCGCCAAAGATTTGGAAATTGGTCCGTGCGCCAAGCATTGTGGGGATTTTAAGATCGCGGAGTCTACACACATGTGCAGCCTCGAAATTTCCCGCAATGTAATACGCTGGCCTGGGTAGAATTCCAAGTATCCTGGACATTGGAACAGTCCTTCAGCGGGACTCGATGACGTAGTATCCTTGAAATAGTGGCTCCTCCACATTGAGAAACACCCCCTATCCCTCCATAGTCCATAGAATAAATGCCAGCGTTCTCCTCCGATTTACAGGCACTGTGTAAATGATATACAATAATTATGATGATTAATGAATTTACCACTAAAAAAACAGCAACACATCTTTGATTCATGTCAATTATAACTGGACTATAACAATTATTATTAACTTTGTTTGTACAAAGTAGCCTGTCCAGGAAATATGCCCAAATCAACAAAAACTGCGAGCCGGCACTCAAGACGCTCCGCTTCTGAAACGCGCCCGGTGGGGTCTAACCCGACGAGGTCGGAACAAAACCGCGGTGCAGCCATAACGCGGCGCAGACGGACCCGGTGGAATCCCGGCAGAGTAACGCATTTTCTTTAGGACTTACATTCATCAGGTAGACTCAAACACAAATCCAATCGAATGCTAACGTCGCTCTGCACTTGCTGGCTGTGTCGGTAGCCAACTCTTTGCTAAAGTTCCTCCTATTGACTTGTATTTCTTCTTGTGATGTTCACAGCTTGCTTCCACTGCTCCAAAAAAAAAAGGCAAATGAAGGTTTACATACAAAATAATAGCTAAAGTTCCATGTTGTATCAGGTTAAAGCACAAGAAACAGGATCACTCAGAGACTAACAAGACGTAAGGAGAGTGATAATGAGGGACAAGTGCAACAAATCATGTCAGGGCTTTTAAGACTTGATTTGAAGTTATCGAAGGAGGAGAGTTGAGATCCAAAATAAAAAAGGGAAACACTTAACACAACTTAGAAAGGCAGGTCATGTTATTATATGTTGAAAGATATGAAGTTATAAATAAGCAGTTTGAAGGGTTTTAGAGTAAGCTATAGATGAAGTTGCACACTGCAACCAAATAAATAGGCATTCCGGTCGTCCCTATCTTTTCAAGTCTGGCCTTTAGCAAACATAACAATGCAAAAGGCTTTCTCAAGAGCAGTGGTGTAATGTATTGAAGTCAGTGCTTGAATTGGGCCGGTACTCACCGGTACGCAGTACCGGCACTTCTGATTTTTACCCATGTGGTACCGGCACTTCTTACTGAGTACCGGCAAGGTGCCGGTACTCAGTAAAATGCCGGTACTCAGCCGCCGGCAATATACGTATATATTGTAAACGCAACGCAGCGCAAATGTGGGTCTGACTCTGCCTCACAGAGGGTGACTGGCTGTCTACATGACGTGGCCTGCCGACATTGCCACTTTCATACAGATCATACTAATGCCCTCGATTAGTCTCTGTGTGTCATTCAAGCTCGGGAGGGTGTGTGTTGGTGTATGTGTGGCGCGAGCGAGCGAGAAAGCGCGCGCACCGGTTACGTGTATTGTTGTTAGCATCTGGTGCTAGCTAGCTGCGCTAACGGATATAAGGAGCTGTTTCAACAACAAGGTGGAGGGAGAGTCCTTTGCTGTCAGACTGAGAGGCTGATAACTACAGCTCTGGTGAGGTAAATTACTCTCTGAGTCTTTAGATAGTTAACTTAGTTTAAGTTATCTCAGTGGGTCT
>NW_011340533.1:0-6944 GCF_000735185.1 Notothenia coriiceps | reverse complement strand
GCTCACACTGCACGATGAACGGCCGGCAGCCTTCCGAGTCTCCGGAGTACTTTTCGGGTGGAGCCAGACGCATGGAAGTACTGTACGGCTCAGTAGCCCGGTTGGGATCGGATCCGGTCGCCGCTGGAACCGGAGGAGTCGTAGGTGCAGAAACAGCCTGCAGGTGAGTGAGCACACGCTGAACCTCTGCTGCCAGTAGATTTACTTGGGTCGTCACCGATGTTTGTAGTTCCCCATGGCGGTTGGTTAGATTCTGCACTCCCTGCTGCATGGTGGCCATATGCTCCTCTTGTTGCCCAAGACGTTGGCCCTGAGAGCGGATGGCGTTCTTTATCTGATCTGAGCCAGCTGAGTTCATTTTGTTGGTCAGTTCGTACTGTCAAGGAGTGAACTCTGATGCATGAACTCGACTCAAAACTCAGACTCGGACAGTGTTTCAAAATAAAGACTTTACTGGGATTTGCACAGTAATGAAAACAAGGAAAACAAAAACACTCTTTCGAGGAAAACTAGATCTGTGAGAAGTCCGTGAGGTAAGCAGGAACGTAGGTCATAGAGAGACAACGAACTGACAATGAACAGGAGGGAGCTAACACAATATATACACAGGTAAAGGGGACACAGGTGGAAACAATCAGGGCAGGGAAAATAATCAAGTACGCAGGAGACAGAAGGGGGCGGGGAGCGTGGAGGCCTGAAATGAGAGGGAGAATTAATTAAGGGAATAAACATAAAGCACAGGACAAAGGGACATGACAAAACTAACATAAAGAATAAACTTTCACTATAAGTTTCTAAGACATGACAACATTAGCCCACAGAGATTACAAATATGGCTATAACTGCCTTTTTGGATCCTGAAAATGTCATAAATGCATTCAGCATCCTCAATAACCACCAAAACTACTCCAAAACTGCCCAATTGTCCACATAAGCTATGATACTAATGAATGCAAATTATGCTAATTGTTCAAATTGTCCAACATTTGCAAGTTAGCATCCGGCAGTTTATAATGACTGGAGACCCGTACTATACATTTCTATCCTTACGCTTTGGGGTACTCAACATTTCCAGGTTCACATGCTTAGACTATTCTGCAAGTTAATTCTGGACCTTGGGATCAGTGTATTTAAGGGCGTAGGTTTTATTTCAACATGTTTATTGGGGCTTAAGCTTCCTCCCACAGAACATTTGGAGCATTAAACACTTAATTTCCTGGTGGATTTTTATGGTGGGAATGTCTTTATTTATGTAAAAGATACCACACAAAAATTAGGCACCAGGGACCGCTTGGAAAATAGAAATATAATGGAACATAATGCAGGCACTATAATGAGTGCCTGCATCATGTTCCATCCTATAATATAATGCTGCCATTATGTGCTGCTTTCAAACATTAATATTCCTGTAGATCAACAAGTCACATTTAATGTTATTCCTGCTGAGTCAGAACAAATGCATGGCGGGGGCGATTCTACTCTTCCCATGTTGTTTTGTGTATTATATCAGTCGTGGTATTCACCTTAATGATCCATTTGTTTTAATGAACCTGAAGTCACAACTGATCTCATTATCAGAGAAAAGGTTGTGACTTTGTTGACAACTTACAACATTTTTACTCTTGGAGTATTATAACTCGATTCTCAAAATGGGGGGCAAATGCACTTGTTATTTATATTAAGGGCGGTCGGGGGTGCAAGACATACCATAAACGTATTAACATCAGTATACAAAGACTGCTTACTGAAGTAGTTCAACATACTCTCTTCAAATTGTTTGTATGATAGGTAACGAAAACGTTTTTCCTAATTTCCTTCTAAATATTTCCGGCATTATGTGTCAATATGTGTTGATAAAATGCAAACAGATTTTTCTAAATATTAAATTCCTAGGTTTTTTTCTTTGATGAAATAAAAAAAGCATAGAAGTTGTGTTAGTTGGGAATTAACCAGACACATACATCCATTCTTTTTTAATATAGTACGTTTCTTGGACCCAACCATTCACCCTAACCTACTATCCAACTAGTGTGTGTAATATTGTGGCTTTTAATGCTTCCTGGTTCACAATTACATAAGAATACTTACACATGTTGTTTGGTACAGGCAGATTGCAATGCTACGAAAAGGTATGAGAACAGCCTTTGTAGGACCAGTATAAGGGGAGTAATGATTACAAATGGGAGATGGGAAAAAACATTTGATTAGAATGCATTGGATTTTAATCAACCTTGAATTGATTTTGTTGATGTCTTTGTTACTGTGATCTGTCTAGAGAAAAAAAAGCCAACTAATAAAAATGTCAAGTAAAAGATTGAGTGTGGCTTTAAATGTGGAGGTTAAAACATCCATGTGATTATGAAGATCAGGTAAGTAGCAGAGATTGCAACATTGCACTGATTGATGTTGCTGTTCACTAACTGCAGCAGACCTGTGAGGCGTTCAGGCACTTCAGCCTAAAGCCTTTCATTGCACCTTGACACTCTGCAGGGTTAATGGACTATTCAGCTTATTGACACAGCCAATATGGGTTTAAAGGTCCGTGGAAGACTTATCACCTCAGCTACTAATTTAACAAGGATAACCCCCGATTTGGCACACAGGTAGACAAGAATGCAAAGGCAAACATCACACCTGTGAGATAAGAGAAGTTCAATCTGTCTTCCTGCAGGTGAGCTGCTGCCTCTCCCAAACTGACTGATAGGCCACTGACGCAGCGTCCACGTTGAAGCTTGCCGGCGGGCGTCTCTGAAACTCAACCAACAACCAATCACATGAATCTCCCGCCTCGGACACACAAGCACGCGGTTTGATTGGCTAGAGCTTGTACTGGCATATGATTTGATTGGCTGACGCTTCTGTCGAAGCTTCAAAAGTTGAACATTACTTTACTTTTGCAACGAGCAACGCCAGCAAAGTGTAGCGACAGTCCCACAATGCAGTTCGGCGAAGCGTGACGTCGCCCCATTCAAAGTGAATGGGCAGAAGCGTTGAAGCTTCAACGCACGCCGCCATGTGGACGGGCCGTGAAACAGACTAACTGCTGAAGCTGATAGCAGGTCCTCATGCTGACGTTTACATCCTAACACAGGCTAATTAGAACTACTTAGCCAAGTCTAAGACCCCATTAACACGGGAATGCAAAAGCATACGAAACGCAAACGAACCGAATACGATATCAAAAAAGTATTCCGTTCACACAAGACCGCTCGAAAGCGCTGGAGACGCTGTAGTACATATGTCGGGCCTGTAAGTGGCGCTGTACTTCCACCACAAAATACACCAAAAGCAGCAAAGAAGACCCCCGAGGATGGTTGACGTGTTTGCCCTTTTGTTTATTCTCCGCGGTGGATTTAGCAACATGTAGTTCATGTAATTCTCCATGTCCACTTGTTGCTGATGGTTGTGGTAGAGGAGCTGTAGATTGTGCACTAACATCTGCTACAGCAGTGAGCAGCAGAGGTGGGGCTATGGCTTCATCGTTATCAGGAAATTATCGTATAGGGCGTACACACAGAGCGTTCCGTTTGCAGATCTATCCACCTTGGGACCCGTTATCAACATATTATGTATTTCTATTTTGTAGCATGACTGAAAAGCTTATGTTAAAATACAACTATTCATATTTTATCTTAAGTAATGGAATCAAAAGCAAAATGGCAAAGTGAAGTCCACTGAACCATAGACTGGGGAAAGCAGTTGTTGTGTTGCTCTCTGGGAGCGTCTGGAGGAATGTAATGGTCTTATGATGACCTCCTGGCCGGGGCAACATTGGGCTGCAAAACTCTGGGTTTAGACAAACATTAGACCCTGGGGAGCATTGCAGCTTTAAGGGGCGCTTACAAGCATGATTGGCTACATGTGTTTATTTAAAGTTTCACATATTGTTAATTCAGCCCTCGTATGTAACGGCCAAGAAATGTTAACCATTTCAAAAGCAACATTCCTGAGCTCAGCTTTGGCAGAGACCATCAAAATGGGGAAATTACTCGACCCAAAATACTGTTTAGTTGCACATGCGTGGTCGCATTTGCCAAAGGAGTGTTTTCTTAACAATTTCTTCACTTAGCAACGTCCCAGACCAGCTGCCCCCTTTTACAAACACACTCACACACAGATGGAGCGAGGGAAACTACTCAATCAGTCATCAATCATTTCATTCTACAGAAAACAATTATGAGTGAGCGCTTACGGCTCAAACTTGAAACGAGAATCAGTGGAACATATGGACTGACCAATCGTTTTTCTGCATGTTATTCACCAGTAAAACTTGTAAAACTTTGATGATCCCATCCAACAGAGTTGCTTGTCAAATTGGGAGAAAAAGTTAAAAGAACTGCAGAAAACAAGTGGAGTCAAACAGTTGTATAACTGAGCAAGTCATTGGGGACTAGCACTATACTAGCTGAGACATCGGGGTCAATGGACACACATAGTGGAAATGTTGTGTTTCCTTGGAGATGATTTGATTCCTAATGTGCCTAGCATTAATAAAGGTAAGTAGGTGATGCAAACCTAATGAAATTACATTCCGAATAAAATCTTCCCTAACCCTGACTCAAATCCTTCTCCTTCACTTTCTCAGATCACTCTGTACAATCGCTGTATTACGCTGGTTAGTTGAATACTGCATTCTGATTGGTCAAATTGGACATTCCAGAGGTCGTTATTTTTCGCTAAAAGAACGCTACTGAGAAGAACAGACCGTTGCTAAGGAGGATCAAGGGACTATGTGCAGTTATATCAACCCGCAGGAGGAAGTCTGTCAATTTAACGTCAGTTGTGGACAAAAAACATTAATTTTCATCCACCAGAAAAAAACATGGAATACTTTTTGCTCTGATGCGCGAGTAGTAAAAACACTTCTACGTAGTCTACACTCATGTATCCTCGCTCTCGTCTCCTCTGGAAGCCTCCTCCCTCCTCGACTCCTCCGTGTGCATTTAAGCGATTGCGACGTCCTTCAACATGGCGTGTCCCGATCGATTTCCGGGTCAAGTCGCCAAGGAGGGATTGGAGGAGGGACATTGGGATGAACCTTGAGTGCTGGACGTCAGAGAAATCAACAGAAGAAGATAGACAGGAAGTAAACACTAAAGGGAACAGAAGAAGAAGACAGACAGGAAGTAAACACTAAAGGGAACAACAGAATAAGACAAACAAGAAGTTAACAGTAAAGGGAACACTTTTTAAATAAAAAAACAACTTTTAAATCAACATTGTGAGTCAAGTCGTTGTTTTATTTAGTATGTAGCCGTGTTATAAGCAGGATAATGTGCACTGGTGATCTGGATCCTGACGCCAAGTGGAGGACAATGTTTGTTGTCCACAGCTGACATCACTTATAAAACCCAGCAGACAATGCTGTTTTCTTTGTTAAATCTTCAGCTCTAGGTCAATGCTTGACAGTTTATACTACTGTCATACATCTGGGAGCTACACAGATGAAAGGAAAACAAGATGTCATTGATGTTGCCTGCTTTCCATTAAGCATCCATTCCAAAAGCAGAAGCAAATGTTTCTGCTCAGCCTTCTAAATTACAAGCATCAGTCAAAGTGTCATTTACCCGGTTAATGTTGGCTAATGCTTTCCCTGTCCACACAGCACAAACTGTGCTAAGTAATGGCATGTTTAGTGAAGAGAATCCAGCCCGGGCTCTAGTGCGGATGCATGGCCCGACAATTAGCAAGAGTTGATTGCAGTCACAGAGGCTGCCAAGCTGCAATTTCAATTGTTAATAACCAAAAGAAAACATGTATTTCTGATGCTGAAAACTGTTTTGCTTTTAGTGGCAGTGGCCCTAAACCATTTGTGGTATTTTATTGTAATTAGCTAGGAAAACATCACAGTGGTACCCAGTACTGGAGTGACACATTTTAACTGCATTTAATGACCCCTTCGAAAAATAAATTACTGTGTACAATTCCAACACACAAACCATGGTTGAATGATATAAAACATCATGCGGCATCAGATATCAGTTTGATAATCAGGTGCTTCAACCCAATCCATATTTTGCACTGGTTCAAAAATAATGAATGTTTCCAGTCCCTTTTTTTAAATGTACTCTAACCGAATGTGCTAGCTCTGTCAAGAGGATCACATCAAACATATAATAAAGCACAAGAAGAAGACGTAGCAGACTTCAGTAATTGTTATGTCTGAAACTGCACAATCCCTTTTATAACACTGCTTGGTTGAATGCTCGCAGGGAAAATTCAAGTCAATTTAACGTCAGCTGTGGACAACACACATTAGTTTTAATCCATCAGAAAAAACTTTAGAACACCCTGAAAATTCACTTTTATATTTGTGGAGAGCATAACACTTTGGATTCATGATAGCTAAACTGTCCCCAAAGAAAAGAAAAACAGCGAATGGGAAGGAAAGAGGTTAAAAGACAGAGCACTGGACGTCAAAGAAATCGAGAAGGGTCCTGCTACAGCCGCAGCAACGGTGGAGGTTGAACCTGTAGGAAGTTCTAGGAAGTTGTACTTCCAAATATGGTCAGAAGAGAGCGCTGACACAAGGATATTTAAAGAGACATGGAGGTTTACAGAGAACAGACAATATGGCGCACCGAGTACAGGTAATTAACGTCTTGTAGTTTTAGATATAATTACATACTATTTAGGTTCTCGGTTGTTTGTCGATTTGGCTGTTTAGCGCAGTGTAATTGTGTTTATTTAGCTAATTTGTATTTTAAATATTAAATTTAAAGGAATGGAATACATATATTATGTATATATATATATATATATATATATATTGATATATGTATGCTAACTGAGCATGTTCAGTTAGCATACATGCTACATATATATATGTATGCTAACTGAGCATGTTCAGTTAGCATCAAGCGGCAAACTCTGGGGAAGAGCCGGGACGCCAATGCGGAAGTGCCTCAAACTGCAGTTCATCTAGTGGCCAGTAGGAGCTGTCT
>NW_011340532.1:3529-8627 GCF_000735185.1 Notothenia coriiceps | reverse complement strand
ACACAGCATCTATTGCACGTCTGTCCATCCTGGGAGAGGGATCCCTCCTTTGTTGCTCTCCCTGAGGTTTCTCCCATGTTCCCCTTTAAACTGTGGGTTTTCTCTCGAAGTGTTTCCTTGTACGATGTAAGGGTCTAAGGACAGAGGGTGTCGTATTGTCATACTGATATTCTGTACAAACTGCGAAGTCCACTGAGACAAATGAAACATTTGTGATATTGGGCTATATAAATAAACATTGATTGATTGATTGAGTTATATATTGAATAAAAAGTAGGCACACTTTATTACTAATAAAAACACATTAAGTTAAAAAAACAAAACAAATAACAGCTAAGTACACTATAGGCGCTTTCACACCAAGTACTTTGCCGTACTTAGTGCCAGCACTTAGTTCCCCCATGGAACTAAGTACAGATCGCGTTCACACCGGAATAAGCTCCCTGAGGGAAGATTACGCAAATGAAGCCGCTGACGTCACTTTGTCTTCTTCTTCTGCTTTGGGTTTACTGGCAGTCCGCAAAGAACTTGTATACTGCCACCCGAAGTTCCCGGCCGGAAGTCCCCGGAGTTGGGGTCTGGCTTCAGTAGAAGCTGCTGGGACTCCCAGCAGCTTCTACTGAATCCTTCCGAGTAAATCGCCAGAACGCCGACACCTCCTCATCTCCACCGCTCCCATGATTTTTTTTGTGTTGCCATAAGTTATTCTCTCTCCGTTGGTGCGCGGGGCTAATGCTAATAATGCTAATGCCAGCAAATACAATGGCGGCTTCACAAAACTTTTCTGAGTTTTACGGGGTTTGCAATTCGCCCAGCCAATGGAAATTGGTACTTTTTTCTCCCCAGGATAATACCACCTATCTAGCAGGCACTACAAATGGGGGTAAAAGTTCTCGGAACTAAGTACTCTTTTAGTTCGTTAGTTTCGATATTGAAGGAAATAAACCCTAAACAACTAAACAACCAGGCACTAACGGAACTAAACGGGAAAAGTACGGGTAAAAGTACTCCGGTGTGAACGCGCCTTATGGTTAAAAAAAAACTTAAAGGCTGCACGGCGCCGGAAACACGTTACACATGGATCAGATCCTGATCTCTGACACATTTCTTACCTAATTTCTCTTTTTATTTCAAAACATGAAAGAGACGGCAGAAACATATGATGACATACCAAACGGATAAAATAATTAAGAATACAACTTGAAGTGTTTCGCTGTTAGCTGAATTTCATCCAGTTTAGACATATTTGAACATGAGCTTTGTGCATTATGTCAAACACAGAGCGAATTAAAGAGTCCGTGGAGCTGTTTATAAGGAGAGTGGGCTAAACAGCAGGCCTTTTAGAGCTGTTTAAGATTCAATTTTAATTGCATGACATTTTTAAAAGTAAGTTATCTCAGTGTTTCTGTTGCATATTCAGACATGAATGCATCATATTTCTCTGGAATTGTAGCAAATCCTTGTGTTAACAAATTAAATTGGTTTATTTATTGCAGTATGATGTAATTATTGTTGGCACTTCCTTTATGACTTCAGTATTTTGATTTCGGCTAAGGTGCTTTAGACTTTTGAAGGCCAACAAATCATTTTATTGTTTCGATAGTGAAGGAAATAAACCCTAAACAACTGGATGCCTTTATAGTGAGCACTGAGAGACACATATATTGACTTTCAATTCAAGTAAGCAACCTTGTTTTCCTTTTTCCTTGTATATTCCAAGAAGGTAACGCAGTTCATGCCAATTCAAAAAACAATTCCCCTTCATTGTTGGGTAATTTGAGTCTCATTAGGTGTTTATGAACTGAAATACCGAACAGACTTTTTTATTATTATTATAGTTTGAAACGTTCAATACAAACACTTTGGTTATTTATTTTTACAATGTCTGTAATTAATTACAGAACAATATAGCTCACAGAGCAGAAAGAAAGTCATAAGCTCCTTTTGAGTTTTTGACAGTAAATGGTTTAAGAGCGTTCACAGTACTTTTAACTCATCAGGTGCCCTGTACTTACTTACATTCCGCCACTGCAGCTACAACACAAACTTTTATATCTGTATGAAAGTCAAAGTGCTAAAGTCTCATCGCCCTTTTTTTTCTTTGCTTCGACATCTTATATCAAAATAATAAGAATGAAATGACTATCTGTGTTCAGGCTGGATATATCAGGGATGGACCACAGCAGCCGGACCCAAACTGATTTTTTATCAAAGGCCAATATCAGCCCTGATGCCCTGATAGGTGTGACACAGATTTGTGTTAATATTTATACTATATGCTTTATAAACAGTCAAACCGGGACTTGATAGGAAGACAACCCAAGGGTTCATGGCAAACGTATCCTGCTCTCAGGGACTCACACACACATAAAACACACAACTAAACGTTTTCCTCGGAGGAACAGAAACTCTTACTGTGCTTCCACAATATTCTTGATGAGTGGCAGTCCTGTGTGTGTGTGTGTGCGTGTGTGTGCGTGTGTGTGCGTGTGTGTGCGTTTGTGTGTGTGTGTGTTGTGTTTCTGCACCTGTGAAGCAGAGTGGAACTGAGAGCAGGCCTCTGTCCGTGGTTTTGATGCTTGTAGCGCAGCGGGAGTGAAGGGGCTCGCTCCACACCATTACGCCCTGTGGGGGTGAGGGGAGCTGGGGGAGGCTCCCTCGACTTGGCCCTTTGCTCTGTACAAACCCCACCCCCCCCCAATATTTGTATTTTCCCTTAGATAAAGCGATTAATACAGACAGATCCAGAGAAAGTCACACGACAGACATGTTATAGGAAATTGAGTGACTTGGTAGACGAACGCGGATTCAGCAAACCGACAGCTTACATGATATACATATAAAAAATATGAAAAATAAATCACAAGCGTCATAAGTCGGAGTTTGAGGTTCTATTTTCCAACGGGTATGCATCTAACCGAGGTGACACGTAGGTAGGTAGGTAGGTAAGGTGAGAGAGAGGGCGACTAAGGCACCAAGCGCCAGCGCCTCCATCGTCAGGTCGGCTCTCCGGGTTTGAAGAGAAGGGAGCGACCGGTGTGTTGGTTCGAGGACTGACCCCCGTAGGGTACCGCGAGAAGGTCCGCGTCCGCTTCAACAAAAATATTAGGGAGGTAAGACCAAGATCCGGATGGGACCAAGAGAAGGGTCGACCTGCACGGGACCGTCTGTGGAGGGCATCCCTTCCGCGGGTCCCACCGAGGCGAATTGATCACACCGGGGCTTGGTGGAGTTGACCGAGGAAAGCTGCGATTCCTCGCTCGCCGAGTTGAGGCCAGGGAGGGACTACTGGCTTGAAGAGATGGAATAGGGAATTCCTCTCTGTGGTCGGTGGGACGGCTCTTTTGGGTAGAGCCGGCGGAACGAATGGGCGCTAGAGCAAGAAAAGCCAGTACTGGGTAGGAAGTACCGGGTATCCACTCCCATCCTCTTGCTTTTACCGCCGCCATCTGTCTCTCGAAACGGAAGACCGAGTCGAGGGAAAAAGCAGTGTTGCCACGCCAATTTCCCTGACGTCGATGCGAGGGCGACGAGGCTAAGAGGCTGGGTAGAGTGCGAAGTACCAAGGGAGTGAGCTCTTGTGTTCTGCGGCTCTATGAACTTGAGGAAGTGAACCCCACATTCCTGAGTAAGGGATGAACCTCACGGCCAGGTAGCCAAAGGCAGACTCCCTTGGTACGCGAGTCTAAACCCTCCCAGACTAGGAGAAGGGTCGGGCGAAGTGTGAGCCAACGCTTTGGACTAGGCTCACTCACGAACTTCAGCGTCTGGCTAACTTCGGTACGTCTTGGGGTAGTAGACGTTTTTCGTCAGACGTTAGGAAACAGGCGTGCTTGCGTCTGGGGAGGGGCCGCCTGATGCGGAGCTTTAGCTTAGGTACAGTATAAGTTCTGTCTCTAACCACTGTTTCGCGTCGGACGGCCTCCGGTTGGGAGTGGACTTTACCAGCAGGCTGAATGACGCTCCGGGCGCCTGTGTCGAGAGGAAACCCCTCATGTCTCTAACCTAACGGGACTCATCTCGTGGGGGAGTGGGGTAATGAGGGCGTCGTGGAGGGTGTCACTGAGGGACCTTGGCCAGTATGCGGAAGAGGTTCAGAAGTGTTTGTGACACATCTGACCCCCTACTCGCATGAGGGTCCGGGGGGAGTCCTAGGAACGCTCTCACTTTTCGACTAGGCAGCAAGGATGCTGGTCCTGCGCTTTCACGGCGGTAAGCAAGGAGGAGGTTAGACTCGAAGCTGTTAGCCGGACCTGGGAGGAAAGCTCATGGAATCCTCATATGGAAGGCCACTCGAGACTCGCATTACACTACGCGGAGACATATACGCGGTGTGTGGGAGATAGGGGAAAACATTTTCCCCTTGGTGGTGGGGCCAGACGGTGAGAAGCCATGCACAAGGCGAAGGTGCGTTGCAACTACTCTGCACAGTTGGATACTGTCCAAGGGAGTTGTGGGTCTCGGAAGTCGTCAAAGACCGCGCCTAGAGTAGGTGCGGGGCCCCGAAACGTGACACTTCAACAAACTGCTGGAGTCACTGGAGGGGGGCCCCTCTAACACAGGCTAGGGGGGCAGTATGAGGTCGAGACGGAGATGTAATCCTCCGCGGCCTCAACAGCCGCAAGTCCTAAGAGAGTTAACAGGAAGGTTGCCGGATTGTGAGGTAGTCAACTCCAGTGACGACGTTGATTTGTCTTTATGTTTTTATTTGGTCAAATAAAACATACAGTAAACAACATCTTCGAACGTCCCGCGACTTCCTACCGAGCGATAGAATCGGGCGTTCTAGTGGTTAAATGTAAAACGAACAGAATTACTGCTAAATATAAAAACCCCTAAAATATGTTTTATTTCGCTGTTTTAATTATCCACATAATTTACATTTAGTACAACTTCTTGACGTGTGACGACGACGAAAGGTCGAGATTCGGGAAGAGTAATCTCCCTTTTAGTCTCTATGTAATTCCGACTCTAAACCGTTGACTGTGAACCGTTGGGGGTGGGGGCGGAGAAGGAAGGAGGGTCTAAGAGAGAGAGACGGGTGATTCCCCCGGAGGACAACCGTCCACTGTCGAGCACCTGCCCGGGGATATCCGAT
>NW_011340532.1:0-3484 GCF_000735185.1 Notothenia coriiceps | reverse complement strand
TTGACTTTCAGTTTTGTACACGCAAAATTTAGCGGCGACCGCCTTCTTGTGAAACCAATCAAACATCTTTGACAATAGCAAAGGCAGAGTTAAATTTATATAGCACCTTCCCAAACAAGCCAATTTCAAGAAGTGCTTTCTAGAACATGAAAGGACATTTTAACAGCATTAAGAAATAGTGCAGTGGAAACATGTTATAAAAATTGTGTTTAAAGAAATTCAGTTCATTAAAAGAGGGCAAAGATACTATAATAAACCATAAAGAAATACATGAATAAATATAGACCGTACCAAGACTTGCGCATCATCGGGTTACACTATAAGTCTGATTGGTTATCGATACATGCCTCAGAACAAAAGCATGGGCCTTCTGGACTGAGGTGTGTTCTGGGACAAACATTTAATTAAACGTCAACCCATATAATTTTTTTCAGTGCACCTAACTGGATGTTCCTGCAGCTCTCAACTCAATCCTCATAGGACCTTCAAACGACTAAGGTAAAACATTTGGTATCTGTTAATATGTAGCTGACAACTGAAAAGTAATGTAATGTAGAAATGGAGGAAAAGAGTGCAGTCCATTTGAAAACCAATTTTTGAACCAATAAGTTATTGTGGTGGAAAGCACAATACACCGTAATCATCGGCCAACAGAGTTTAAAAAAAACACCATCTTCTGTATAGAATATACTCATATGGGATAATAGCACAAGTTTCAGAGAAAGACTACCTACAGTTTTGACAATGGCCGCTTTCACACCAAGTACTTTGCCGTACTTAGTGCCAGCACTTAGTACCCCCATGGAACTAAGTACAGATCGCGTTCACACCGGAATAAGCTCCCTGAGGGAAGATTACGCAAATGAAGCCGCTGACGTCACTTCTTCTTCTTCTTCTGCTTTGGGTTTACTGGCAGGCCGCAAACCACTTCACGCGGTATACTGCCGCCTGAAGTCCCCGGCCTTCCGAGTAAATCGCCAGAACGCCATCACCTCCTCATCTCCACCGCTCCCATGTTTTTTTTTGTGTTGCCATAAGTTAGTCTCTCTCCGTTGGTGCGCGGGGCTAATGCTAATGCTAATAATGCTAATGCCAGCAAATACAATGGCGGCTTCACAAAACTTTTCAGAGTTTTACGGGGCGTGGTTAGCAATTCGCCCAGCCAAACAGAAACTGGTACCACCTCTTTAGCAGGCACTAAAAATGGGGGTAAAAGTTCTCGGAACCAAGTTCTCTTTTTGGTGTGAACGCAAAATTCCAGGCACTAACGGAACTAAACGGGAAAAGTACGGGTAAAAGTACTCTGGTGTGAACGCGCCTAATGAGCAATATCTCCACTTCAGTCCTTCCCTTTACAAAGTAAGCTGATAAATTGGCTTTGTAATGTGCTGTAATGTCTGCAATTTGTTTCCTCCCACGCTGGTCAAAGTCCATCACACGGGAGACAATAAAGGAGCGTATCAATGACCTCATGTAAGCACAATTGTTCCACACATCTATCACGCCCAGGCACACAAACGTTGCTCTTGAGTCACTTCTGCCTGTCAAGTAATCTCCACTGATCCCAGCGTTAAAGTCCCTGAGCTCTGCAACCTGATAGAGCAAACTGCTACAACAAATATCCTTTCATTTCTATCAAATCACGGATGAAGGGGACGTTTTTTTCATCACCTTTCTTGTGTAAAACAGCACAATCAGGATCAGTTGAATCTCAAAAACCTTCAGGCAACATCTTTCGGCCCTTTTAGAGGTTGGTGAGTTTTTTGTTTTAAACAATTCACAGCACAGCATTTCAAGTGTTTCCAAATGTGGGTTTCTTTACAGTTCAAATCTGACCTGTAGCCTTTTGCTTCATTTCCTGCTTCCTCTCTTTCCCCTTTTCCTGTCCTCTTTGCTGTACAATCCATTAAAAGGCAAAAAATAATCTTAAAAAATATCTCACTTCATAAAACATCTGTGCAAGGCAAACGTTTTAGGGTTAGGGTTAGGGGTGAAAAAAATCAACTCGTCAATGCAAGTTCTTTCTTTGAAACATTACAAATCTCTATCTCTCACTGTTTGAACTCAATGAAATCAAACAATCTTTCGTCCAATCTCTTTCAGTTTGGTTTTACGAAGGTATTTAATGCTTAGCAATTCGTATAAAGTTGTTCGGTTGGAATAAATTCGTCAAGACATTTTCATAGTTCGAGTCGTGCCAATGTCCTTTCCAGTGTAATCTACAGTGGTGAAAATGAACATTCACCCAGGCCCTGTGTGTAAATAGGTGCCCCTTGCCCCCCAACTGGCAGAATAGGGCCATTTAAAACTCATAACTACAGACCTTAATTGGGTTTTAATGGTTTTGGGGAATGGTACCGTGGCCTTTGCTGTTGTGTTCCTGCTTGGCGCCTCTCAGAGAGACCGATCCAAAGCAGCTACTTCGACACAAAATGACTTTAAACCTGTCACATAAAGGTGGATAATTGGAGGAAAATTCAGTGATCTGTGATTTGACTGAAATAGGACATTGCCTCAAGGGGCATTTTTCCCACACCTTGTTGATCCGGAGGACTTAAGAACTTGGACTGGCAGAGATGGGTCAGTGACTCAACGCCATTGTTCAAAGGGTGGGAAAGAGGAGTCAGTGTTAGACGAAGGGTGGAAAACAAAACGGAAAGTCTCAGAGTCATTTTTACCCTCATCCTATTCGTCTTCTTCTCTCAAACTGCTGTGGAGAGACACCTCGTATGTCTTGATTATGGATGTGGAGTTTTGTAGTGGAGGTTTGAAGCCAAAGTGGCGCAGGACTGACAGCGAGACTGACCCAGACGGACAGCGAGACAGATAGTCATCCTGAACGCCAATCTCACCTTGTCCTCCGAGGGGATAGTGTTACTGGGAAAATCCCACTCTGCTCGTTCCTCACAGCTGGCACGGGCTTATGGATGAATGACAGCGTGATGGAAAATGGGAGTTGAAGACAAAAAGAGTGGGAAGGATGTGGGTGAAGGAGTGGAAAGGTAGGGCAGAGGTGGGAAGAAGTGGAGTTCAAATAAGTCGTTACTGTAGTTAAGTAAAATGTTCTGGTATCAGTACTTTACTCCACTACAACTTTTTACTTTCTACTTCTTACATGTTGAACCCAAATACCTGTACTTTCTACTTCTTACATGTTGAACACAAATACCTGTACTTTCTACTTCTTACATGTTGAACTCAAATACCTGTACTTTCTACTTCTTACATGTTGAACCCAAATACCTGTACTTTCTACTTCTCACATGTTGAACCCAAATACCTGTACTTTCTACTTCTTACATGTTGAACTCAAATACCTGTACTTTCTACTTCTCACATGTTGAACCCAAATACCTGTACTTTCTACTTCTTACATGTTGAACACAAATACCTGTACTTTCTACTTCTCTCATTTTCCAAACAGGCTGGTTCCTTTAGTCTGAATGTGTGTTTGGTGGCGTGATCATTATTATTTAGAGTCATT
>NW_011340531.1:0-7909 GCF_000735185.1 Notothenia coriiceps | reverse complement strand
AGAGAAGATGACAACAATAAACCCTTGCACGAAGCAAGATTATACAAAAAACAAATGACCCCGAACATGAAATACCTTCACGGAGAGCTTCGAGGCGCAAGCTGTCATCCAAAGAACAGGAGGGCTTAGCTAGCGCCTCACTGCAATCTTTAAAGGTCGTTTTCTCAAAATGAGTTTTTTCTCCTACTCTGAGTTCGAAATTTCAACTTCAGTAGCACGTAGACACACCAAACCTTCCAGTTATATTCCTATCAATATTATGAAGGCTTTTACAGAAGGGTTTGTTCATATATCATTCATAGCCTGAATTAGACAACATTGTATACCTAAAAACATGGCAAAAATTGATATTTTAGGGCTGTTGACAGTATTTTCTGATTTATGGAGTGATAAAAAGAGATATCCACAATCCCTTTTGTAAAAGCCTTAGATACTAATATGACTACAAAATGAAACAAGAATTTTTAACCTGGCTTTATCCAAAGTTCAGATTTCGATTCCTGAAATGTGTTAAAATATGCACATATTTGATGAGATAATGGCTAATTTGCATATTTAAACATGCTATTTCAGAAAACTTGTAATACAAAAGACAATTGCCTTATTGTAAGTAATTAACTGGAGAAATTTCTAGCTGATACCTTTAAGTTAAAAAAATTACCCTATTCACCTGGGGTGTCTCGCCTTAAACCAATAAATAAAAGCAAGGATAATTGTGTGTTATTGGTGAGTAAATGACAGTGTGTTATTTTGAAAAGAATAACAAATTAGAAGGAAAAATAGATTTAAAAAATACAGATTTCAGTGTTCTGAAGCTCTGAGCCCCATTTATTTTCCTCAGAGAAAAGGAAACAAAAGTCCGAAATTATGCGATTTAAAATAAAAGCAATAATTGTGGCTTGATATTGAGTAAGAACATGTTTTTATGAACCACACAGCTTCCGGTCTTCCACGACCCGACCGGAGAAAAAGACGTGCTGCAGGCACGAAACACATTACCAGTAGAAATACATTGCTTTTAAAATCGTGCGTTGCAACACGAAAAAAAGGGGAAAATTGTGTTGGTGAACACGATTTTTCCGGGACTGGGTTGTCATGTATCATACATAAAGTTCCAAATAAATGCACATTAGCTTTTCCCTCTTCATTTCTCATACATACAGTTCCAAATAAATGCAAATTAGCTTTCAATGCTTTCGTGGCAATACAGCGCGCCACATTTAGCATAGCAGCATTAGCTTAGCTGCTATTAGTTTAGCCGTTTAGCAGCTAATATGCTTCATTTTATAAACAACATTCAAATCACATTCATATCCTCACTGGTTTTTAAACATGTAAGCAATTATTTAACTCATTCAAACACAATTTAAACTTTATAAAACACATTTCAACTGGTTAAGTAGCAAAATCTTTCAGATAGCAAGCTAACTATATAATAACTAAAATGCTGACTCACCAGGTCACTCCCTGAAAATGGGAGGAACGGTGTCCACGATTCTCCCACAAGCACAACTATTCTAAAGCTAAACCGCTGTTTATTCTTGTTAGCCCGGTAGCTCTCCTCAGTGCATTAAAGAGTACATTCAAAACAACTTTCGCAATCACTATAACCTGCTCGCTTGTGTACTTGGAGGAGACTCGGAGCTGTGTGCGTGTGCGCAGTCACATTCTACGTGTACGTAACGGTACGTAACCATGGATGTATAGTAGGTGAAAGACTGCGTCAGTGAGGCGTTCACATAACCACCGTAAAATACAGTATAATACAGTAAAATACATTGTGAGGCGTTCAGGGAACCTCTTGTAATATATCAACAGTGTAATAACCCGGGTTACACATTGACGGTGAATAGAAATGTGTTAGTGTTGCTCACAGCATTGAAATAAAAAAATTCAACAGCAACAGGTCCTTATCAGATAAGAAGTATTGGCTTCTTGACATCATTTACAAAAACAACAAAACACACTATGAGTGATAAACATAAAGAGATCCCAATCTCAGGTGTTTTAACACTTACCAAACTTAAAATATCATACTATGGCTAGCATAGATTTGTAATTTGGCTGACATTGCCCTTTAGATTAGCAAGTGTGAAAGATGAATACAAGTTTCTTAAGAAATGGAACAAGAACACAGGGTGCCATGCTTTACTGGGGAAGGGAGAAGTTGGGTGGCTTGCTAAAGGACACTGTGGCTGTGCCCAAGAGGTGAACAGACACCTCCATCTACCTGACTACACTCTGTAATTTCTATAGATCGGGAATTTCTATCGATCGGGAATTTATACAGTAGGTGACCCTACCGTTCCCAAGCCAAGTCCTTACTGTACATCAAAATCGGACATAAAAAACATGCTTTCAGTCTAAAAATAGGATGTTCAACATTTATTGTTCTGACAGTTTAGCATGCAACATATTGTGTGCGTGTGTATGGGACACAGAAAAAGTGGCGAGATTAGGGAAAACATCCTTGGTATGGCGTTGCCCTGTGTCCAGTGACATCTGGTTCATTGACCCCTGACACATGATTGGTTACAGATGTGTGTCTGCTGGATTCGTTACAACACATTTTGCCCCAATCAGAAGCCTTTAGTATCCTTTGCAGCAACAAGCTAGCTGTCATTGTGAGATTTCCCCAATTTCTGCTCTGATCCCAAACCTTCCCCGTTACTGATAATTAAGATTATTAGTTAGGAGTGCCATCTGGGCACTGCAATGATCCTCTTTATGTTTCCCAGCTTCTCTACCAGAGACCTACTTTTCTCTCATTCTGTGACAACGTTTTTGACAGATCAGTGAGACTGAGGATAGATAACGTAAATGTGCTAACGATGAAAGACAAAAAGGCAAATTAAAAGTGATATAAAGCATTGTAAGAAATCAGATTTAAGGAATTACAGATGAGAAGATGAAACTGATATTTTTGACTCTTTACCTTGTTTCCCCAGGCTGCCTGCTCTGTTTGCTTATATCTTCTCAGATGATAATTATGCAGGACACCTAATCTTCAATTAATTTGGTCAATAGAGAGCAGATACCGTACATCACAACGTATTCATTATAAGTGACCCTTTCGTGAGGATTGTGTGATTTGATCAAATGTTTTTTGTTTCAGTCAATACAAATATATTTTTACAATAAAACATTCCATCCCTAAGTGTCTTGCACACATTATCAATGATCCTTCAAATATCTTAGAATACCCTACTCCTAAATGACCTACAGTAAAGGCAGCTGACATGAATGATAATTTAATATCAAACCATTTATAAAACTTACATTTTGAAACAAATATGACTCAGTTATTATTCATATAAGTCAAAAACAATCAGCTAAATGACACTAAAATGCTCTGTATTTAGATTACAGTGTCCTCCATAACCTCTTCCCTCCATTACTCAGTCCCTCACTTCTTAAACTGTCCAGCAGAGCATCCACATGAGTAAAGTAACAGCACAGCTTTCAATTCTGGGCTGGGTTTATGAGCTAGGTAAAGTTATGGAGTGTGTTCAGTTTCCATAGATGTAGAAAAAGAGAGGAGGTATACTCATTCAAAATCAAGGTACCAAGCATAGGTGTGCTAGTGGTGTCTGCTGTCTAAAGCCTGAGACAAGCAGCTTGTCCTCTGTGCCCAATGTCTGCTTTACATCCAAATGGATTGGGTAGAGAGGAACACTGCTGGATCAATGTGCTGTCTAAGAGTAGGAGTGGGGAGTGAAAGTAATAATGAGCAGAAGATAGATGCACACACACACACACACACACAGACATAAACACATACACTCTCTCTCTCACACACACAGACAGAAACACATACACATACACACACACACACACACACACACACACACACACACACACACACACACACACACACACACACACACACACACACACACACACACACTCTCTCTCTCTCTCTCTCTCACTCACACACTCTCACACACAGACAGACACACACACACACACACACACACACACACACACACACACACACACACACACACACACCTTTTCTCAGACAGTCTCTCACCATGCCTAACTGCAAGACTGTTCTTTTCAAAGAAACACACACACACACACGCGGCTTGTCGTACCTACCCACTGTCCCACACCCCCACACACAAAGTATCTCAGTTGTGATTTTTATTCCAGTTGCATGCTGCCATCCTTTTCAATCTCGCAGTCAAACAGCTGTCTGTCACACACACACACACACACACACACACAGCCGTCAGAGTACGCTGATGAATTCCCTTGGTTGAATTATTGCACCTGCCAATCAAATTCCCTGTTATTCTTGTGAGTTTTGCATCCTGTCACTAGAGGATTTGTTTTTGTGTGGGTGGACGAGGCAATAATGTTGCTATTTCTTCTCTCTTCTTTGTTGATGTCCCCGGTTTATCATAACCACAACTCTTCCTTTCTACAGTATGCATCTTCGTATCCTCTTCCTGTCCACGTATGAGCTTCTATCTTTAGCTTGCAGCCCCGCATATATGCCTATGACCCCGAAAAGCTAACCTGTCTACCAAGTGTGAGAAGGTCATGTACATTAATGAATCCTATCGTGCACACTGCCATAGCTTTTCTGCAGCCTGACACTGGTGACAGTCCCACAAGACCTTCCGTGTCAGATTTGTTTCTATCTGCAGATCAGTACATTATTAAGTCCTTTTATATTTTCAAAGGAGCAGGCCATAACAGTTTAAAGCTGCCCTTGGATCCTGAAACTACGACTGACAGTAACACACTCCTGTCCGCTTTTAATCTCACACACACATGCCCTTGGTGGCTCTGCTATATTATACAGGCAAAGAAGTGAGGCAAAAGGGAGTATGGAGCAGGTAAAGAAGACAGAAAGTGCAATAAGAAAGACAGCTGCGAGAGCAAAAGAGCAACCTTGTCCACTGATCCACAAAGCTGGAAAACACACAGAAGACGAGAAATGTCATCGGGAAATAAAAGTGTGTGTGAGTCGCTGTTTTTTGTATGGCTTGACAGCTTTAGAGTTGGTCCACAGATCTCACTAAACAGAATCCCTCTGATGGGATTATATTCACACAATGTGACCACAAGGCAATTCCTTGGGGGTGTCAGCTGCATCTGTTTATTTAAAATAAGATGTGTAGGGGACTGGACTGGCTATAGCTGATACCGGGGTCTTGATCAAAGAGGCAATTCTGTTTTTTAGGATAACTTTCCCTAAGGGTTTGAGGCCAGGAGCTATTTTTACAGCATCCAGAGCCCTGGAAAGCTCTTGGGGCAAGAATGGTGTTCAGGGTGAACCTGATTGAAAATAAGGAGAGAAGGGAGAGAGAGATTTAAAACAACAGAAGGTTGGATGAGGTAAAGAGAGCGAACAAGCTTTCTGGCTGATGGGTGAGTAGGTACGATTGTTGCTTATAAAATGGGGGTTGTAAGCGAAGTGTGGTTTGGCAGGCCAGCAGATAGAGCCATATCGGGTCTTCCAGCTTAAAGAGGCATGTTTCAATCATTGCCACGGCTCCATTGCACTGCCAAATTGCACAGCTGTTGGCGTGAAGGTGTGTGGGAAATGTTGTGTCAATGTGTATACAATGCGTTTGTCAATGTCTGTGTTTTGGGTCTGGCTGAAACATGTGGCTAACCGTACCATTATTGAGATTTAAAGCGTCTCTTGAGCAGGGTCATGAAAACAAACCTGCTAGTCCGAGGGCAGCGTTAAGAGGCTGTTTCCTGCAGCTCCCTGGTTATACAGTATCTGAAGCAGAAATGTAATCAGAGTTATGTGTGTCCTCTGGGACTCCTCATGAGGGATGTTGTCATTCTGTGTTCAGAGCTGGTTTTGGCTTAGATGGCCTGATCATTTACATTGACACTGATGACGCCATTAGCCAGCTGTCAGGAAGCCTGTCAGACATGTTTCACTATAGGCAGAGTTTTGGGCGCCCAACAGTGATTCTCAGGCTCTGAAACTCACCTCCTTCCTTTTTGTTGTGTCTAAATGAAATGTTAGTTTAGTTAATGATTTAAAGATCAGTATTCAATAAAAGTAGCTAGAGGAGAGAAGAAAGGAATGGCATTATTAGCCTCGCTGGTTATTCAACAACTCTAATGCAAGCAGATGTGTAATTTGGAAAATGCCAGAGGTAATATGCTCATCACTGCCCGAAGGCCCCTCAAACTGCCTGTTAAATCAGAAAACGCCAATTTATTTATTTATTTACAATTACTGACAAACAAAAGCTTCGGTAATTGTTTCAATTTGAAGGGAGAATAAAATGACAGATATGGTCATAACTATAATAGCTTTCTCCGACAGTTTGTTTGGCCTTTTTCTCATAAAAACCACATCCAATTGAAACAGACATATGAAAACTGAACATCACAGCATTTTACTCATAAAATTAAATGACAACTCTCTTTAAGTCTGTCTAGCCCCATATCAACACCGTTCTTCATTTCGGCTTGCATCTAAAAATATATATATTGCTGAAATAATTGCTTTATTTGGTCAAACATTATAATCTTTCAGACACATGCTTACAAACAGAACCCTCAATCACCGGCCCCACACACAGCGACCTGCAGTTCATCAACAGTGTCTTCTGGGTTGCATGTTTTGTCTAATTCCTGCCATGAAGAGCTTTATATTCACTCAATACAACTCAAAATATCCCCCATTTGGCACAGACATCATTATCTGAATGGTTCTTGAGCTGCAGTTAGTGAACTTGCAGTGGCCCACAAAGTAATATTTACAGTAACAGCTGTGTAATGGCCTCTGCACCAAATCTGATTTAGTTAGAGAATACTGGAGCCTTGAGCAAGCGACTGAATGTATGATGTAGGAATGACTGAACTGCTTGAAAGTTGACAGATTTTTATATATACAGTTCAAATCGTCCTTATAGATTGGATTTTTCTTTTGGAAAAAAGATTACCTAACAAAGAAAGAAAGAGAAACGAGAAGCCCATGGAGTTCTTGCCTCTTGCCTGCGAACAAGAATGACCATTAATACAATTTGGTCTCGTAGAAAGGATGCTGTGACCACAGAAAAATGAGGTAACATATATTTCTAATGCTTTAATGATGAGAGCTAACCTTGAGTGGTTTTAAACTTGTAAAGTTAAACATGGAATAATAAAACTCAGGTTTTGTAAACATATTTTTGTTTAATTTCACTTTTACATCATATTTGAATGATAAAATGTATATTTGAGACATTATCATGGTTTGTGCTAGTTAGCTTAGCTTACCATAAAGACTGGAAACAGTAACCTAGCCTGATTCTGTTTTAATTAGCCATACAAAACAAAAAATATCCAACTTATTTATGCATTATTGAAATAAGCTCATATTCTCACTGCATCTGCTTTTATGACTCCTGCAAACTAATTTACCACACCTTTTTTGATTTACTTCTTTTGTTAGGTTAATGTACCCGACACTGCAAATAACCACTCTTTTAATTGCAAACACTGCAAACTTTATGGGAGGATGTGTGTGTGGAGGCGTTTAATTTAAAGAGATTACTCAGACAGTTTCATATTAAATAAATAAATAAATATGAGTGTGAAGTTGACTCTGGCTGGATTTAAAAGTAATGGTTTGTCATATCTCGCCGAAGCGGAGCTTAATGCATCATAAGTCTGTCAGCTTCAAAAGGGATTGATATAAGACTGGGGTTTATCATACTGAGTCAAAAATAACTATGGAAACAGTCTTTAATAATCAAATATGAGAGCTGAAATGTATACTAGGTCACACTAAATGCATGATGAAGTGTGTTAAGTTGTTTGCAACTTCTTTAAACCTGCACATATTTCTTGTTTCATATTTGATATTTGATATCCTATAATTCATTCATAGCATTCTATTTCCATGTAAATTCCTGTTTTATTTTATTGCTATTTAACTATATTT
>NW_011340530.1:0-3717 GCF_000735185.1 Notothenia coriiceps | reverse complement strand
GACATTCGCGATACAGAGGGCCTCATCATACTCCACTAGCACCCCCACCCGCTGATATTCGCGATACAGAGGGCTTCATGGGAACTTTGAGGGGAGCCGGAAGTTGGAGTACCAAACGCTGACTCCAGGTACTCATCTGAGTACCTCACTGAGAAAGTTGTGTGCACCCCTGGATATAGACCTCTTGTATTCTTACATAAAGGACTCAGATAAAGTCAAAATAATATATAGGGTATATGCAGGAATCCTGAATTCAAATGTAATACCTTTTAAGACCTTTTTTAAGATCCTTTCCATACATTTTAAGACCTCATCTCCACTTCGAGTTTTAACCGGTTACATTGGCAACATACTTTACCTCACATTTACTATATACAGTATTGGTTGTCCTTCCTCCTTATCTTCCAACCATTTGGACGCAGACTTGCATTTCCCCATAACGATGTTGTTTAACAACCGGCGTAAACGGACCTTCACGCGCTATCAAGCAGTGAGCGTCCGATATCCTGTTCAGATGACGTCAAATCCAACGGGATGCCATAAATAAACTACACAGAATCACACTACACACCTACGCAATGATTACATTCAGGCGCACTGTAGAATACCTCTTTGGACAATTTATAAACTTATTGAAAACAAGCTACAAAATGCCGTTTAATACTTTTTAATAGACTTCATTTTCGCTAAATTGATTTATCAACTTTTAATACTTTTTAAGACCCCGCGGACACCCTGATATATAAAAGTCAATAGTCACATGAAGAGAAAAGAAGAATGGGACCCCAAAGGGTTGAAATGTGTTCTTTTTGTAACATTCAAGTCCAAAATTCTGTTTTTATTCATTCAAAATTAACCACAAAATGCATCACACAAAACAGAAATCATTTTAATAAAAAAAAACCTCGACCGCAGACAGAAATGTGTTTATCGTCCTGTGTGTTTGACAAAAATCTTTGACATCATCATTTTTGAGTTTATGCAATTACTAAGCAGATAACTAATACTTTTCAATATGACAAATTGTATCTAAGTAAAGCTGATATTATTTATCTACTAAAACAATGAAATACCAGAGGGGCTAATGTTTGTTTTGCAGCATGTAATTTAAACACTGACTGTATTAATTAAAAAAGGTGTTAAAATATTATTGATCTTCTCAATCCTGTCAGTGACACAGATTCAGCGCCTGGAGCAAAGAGAGGTAGTCTGGCACAAACAAACATCTCAGCATAAAGAGAGACGGAGTTCACAGATTCTTTTCACAGGCATGAAGTTGATGAGTTAGCATAAGATAAGAGTAGTCATCTTAGTCCTATACTGACCTGCTAATTACATCAGTGTTGGCAATCACTGTCAAAAAAAGGCTCTAGGAATGCTTGAAATGACAAAAAGTATGAGACGAGAACACAAAAGTCTGCAGTAACTACTTTAAGACATTAACTAAGTCGCCCTTTAAGTGCAGAAACACATAATTCATTTACAGGGTCAGAGAGCCAATTAAAAAAATAATTTAAAAATGCAAACTTCTCATAACTTTACATTTACACTGCAGTGTTTTTGTACCTTATCTGAATCAACTGTGCCTTTCATCCCAATCACACTCATTCATTCAGATAACGAACTCAAATACTCTGTAACATACAAACCAGTGAGCTCTTCACGTATAAAAAATAAATGTTTGAGTCGAGGCGTCTCAACTTCTCCTTAAGACCAACCAATGGGAGTGTCCACACACTGTAAAAGGGAAAAAAAAGGACTTTGGATATGCTTTTGTTCAAAATCAAACGTGTCTTCTCCCTCTCTTCAAGTATAGTACGTTGTTATGGATCCTGTCTCCTCACATGTAGCTATCCAGGCCGCTTTCTAATTCTAACTCCTCTACAAACAGAATGTTTCGGGCAAGCACAACCACTTGAGGAGGGGGAGCAGAGGACGTGGTGGCAGCCAGGTTTGAGGGGTTTGATCAGAGCAACGTAAGCCAGATCAACGATAGCAGCAGCTGAAGTCCTCTTTAGGCGGAGCTGGACACACGGAGCACGTTACTTCTTCCTGTTGTGCTGCCTCCGCGCCTGAAGCCTCTGACGAGCTCCAATTGGCTTTGATCCGGCTCCGATGGAGAAGGAGGGAGCCTGCTGGGGACTGGGGGACCCTGAGGATAACGACAAGAAGCACATGTCATTTCTAAGGATCAAATGTAGGTTTGTCCTTCTACTAGGGCTGTGCATCGTATTTTAATCGCAATTACGAAAACAACATAATCGAAAAAAACTATTATTTGGCTTTGCTAGGTTGTGCAACATATTTGATATCATTTATTTTTATTTATCATATTTATATATGTTTAGTAGCTTGTGGAAGTGCGCTCCAAAATATTTGTTGATCTTGTTTATTGGTATTTATTATTTTGATATTATTTTATTTAAATGTGAATATAAATGTAACATTTACTTTATTTATTTTTCAGTTGAATTATTCGTTATCATAAGTAATCAACAGTTAAAAAGATAGTGTTCAAGTTATTATTTGTATTGGTTTTAAAGTTCAATAAATGGATGTTTTCAAAGTCAATTGAATCGTTATATCGATCATTGACCAAAATAATCGTGATTATGATTTTTGCCGTAATCGAGCAGCCCTACCTTCTACTAATAATAATAGACTACATTTATATAGCGCCTTTCAAGGGATCCAAGGCTGCTTTACATGACGAACAAACAAACAAACAAGAGAGGCAAATAATGAAGTAAAAATGTAATAAATGTTGGTACCACTTTACAATAAGACTACCCTTATAAAGGATTTATAAAGGATTTATATATAGGTTATTAATTAGGTTGTAAACACTTTATTAATTATTAAGAACCATTTATAAACTAGCTCCAACATAGTTTTCACACATCAACACAGGTTCACTATTTGGCAAGATGACTAAGCCTTATATTGGCTACTCAGCGAGAATCAAGTCAGTGAACAACAGATACCAAGGATGCTGGCTGATGAAGGAGACCAAGTAAGCTAGGTAGCCAATATAATGTATCTGTACTACTAAGTCTTATATTGGCTACTTGGCTTACTTCGTCTTCTTCATCAGCCAGCATCCTTGGTATCTGTTGTTCACTGACTTGATTCCCCCCCCATCCATCTTGATGTTTCTTGGCATCTCTAGTCTTTATGACCATTTATTTACAAGTTACTAACATTTATAACTGCCAAAAGGGAGCCTTATTGTAAAGTGGAAACAAATCACCATTTATTAATGAGTTACTACCATTTCTAATAAGGCTTAGCGGTACAGATAAATGTGGGCTCACTATTTGGCAAGCAACCGGTCACCTGTTTATCTCATGTCTTGTAAAAGCTTATTAATGATTTATAAAGTGTTCAAAACCTAACTAATAAATGAATTACAAACTATTCGTAAACCCTTTATAAGGATAGTCTTATTGTAAAGTGGTTCCTAAATAGCAGTAGGAGTGGAAACAGGGGGACTGTGATGGGTTAGGGGTCAAAGGCCATGGTGAACAGGTGAGTTTTAAATGATGACTTGGAGATGTGAAGGGAAGCAGAATTGCGGATCTCTGCAGGAAGTGCCTTACCACCAGAAACAAAAATGACATACCGAAAGGAACAGAGTTGAAGCCTTGGACTGGAGTTGCAGGACTTCCAAAGGGGATCGGACCGGCAGTGGTGGCAGCACTCTGACCGAAGGATGGG
>NW_011340529.1:0-4869 GCF_000735185.1 Notothenia coriiceps | reverse complement strand
CTCCTGCTGATGTTCAGGTGTATATCAGTATGTAGTGTCTCTACCAAATGACTGGTTTCCATTAATCAAGAGGCATCCGGTGTCAGTGTTTGGTAACCTATCATGGTTATCCAAGCCTCATTTACAAATAAAAGCATAAAGTGTTGGCGAGGATAACTCTTATACTGGTCCACACATGTAGTGTCTTGGTTACGTTCCTAGTGTTCATTGGATGCAACGGTGCGCCTGACATTCACCAATTCTGTCTGAGTGTTTTTGTTTTGTACCCAGTCGATTACAAGATAGCCAAACCCATCTAACTGTGAAATATTGTGTTAAAATTCCTATAACAGTGTGCCGGGTTGGACACATCTTCTACACTACTTTTTAACTAAAGGTTATACCTGTTCTTGTGCCGTGAAGCAACTCCATCTTCAAGACATTTTAACACAAAGTAAAACATTTAATGTTTCCAATTAGTTAGATATATCACCCAGGTGGTGCGGTCGTCTTTAAATTGAAAGGTTACTACTTAACCCGGTGGCAATGGGGGAATGATTTGTCGTATGTAAAGCACAGTAGTTGTAAGGACGGATAAAGTGCTTTATAAATACAGGCCATTTAGTCCATTGAGGTCTTTATGGGGAGATTGGGAGTGATCTTAAATCACTAAGATGTTAAATCAATACCCAGACAGAAAACCTTTGGAAACACTGAGTCAACACGTCCACAAACACCTCCCGAATGGCCTGAATACTTACTCCTGCTTCTGCAAAAAACTACCGTTGAGCCGGCTGTCGAATATGTGTTACAGTGAGACTAAAGTGGGAAGTGTCAGCGCTCTACGAACGGTTTTATCCCCTCCTCAGGCTTTTAATGAAAGAAACACCATCTAAGTGCCTTCCCCCTGGGCGTTCTCAAACTAAAGCAGGCTGTTACTCTTTGAAATACAACGTAGAGTCGTAGACACTTCAACACTGGAGAATAACAGTTACTGTTTAAAGAAAAGGAAGTGAAAGAGAGAGTCCTCTGGCTCACCCACGGGTTTCAAGGATTTCAAGGGTTTCAAGGATTTCAAGGTTTTCAAGGGTTTCAAGGATTTCAAGGGTTTCAAGGATAGCTAGGATCTGTAGCTATACAATGCAACATATTATATACAGGACATAAGACAACAACATAATAATACAAATTATGCAAATGAAACAGAGGACAATATATTTGAATAAAATAGTGCAGGTGAAAGAAACAGAAAGTAAAGTTAAATATTGTACCGTGAAATACAATGAAGTCTGACAGGGGTCCGAACTCTTTTCTCCGAGGGCCACAGACAAACATACGAAGGGCTGGGCCGCTCACTAGAGGTGAGGTTTATCGTCTCATAAGTTCAGATATAAGTTGGAAAAATCAATCAAATGTAGGGAAGTTATTCTTGATACTTGAAAATGCCTTAAGACAAAAACTGCCTACATCACAGCTCTCCAGAGAGTTTCATCTAGAACATGTTTTCAACTTTAATTGACTGACATTATTTGAAAAGTGGCCTTATTAACACATGAATACTGTGTAATATATGTTAACATATATATTTAAGAAGTACAATACAAGACAAGCTGAAGTTTTTATACTTAACCTGTTAAGCCCCAAGCCTCACAAGAAGCATCTAAATGACCCCTGAGCGAAAAATGCTAACGCGCTTTGGCACAGAACTCAAGATAAAGATACCCTTATTACTTATCGTAGCTGCACATACAAGATCTCCGATTAAAGCTGAGGTTCCACAGATTATTTAGATATATAGTATCATCACTGAGTGATCCGAACTCGCGACAGGGGAAGCAAACACAGACATCACAACACTTACCTTTACGGAGCTTCTAGGGAGATCGTCTCACCGTAGCTGTCAATCTGATCAAAAGACGTGTTCAATGGCATTAAAACGAGAAAAAACGCGGCTGAATCGGTTAATCCATAGGTTGATAATGTTTCTGGGTATAATTTTTTTTATTTATAATCCATAATTCATTTTTATGTAAAAATCGGAGGGCGAAAGTTAGCTGCTAATGGTAGCCACCAGAGCTATCGCAGCTTCCGGTCTTGGCTATGCAGCAGTCTCACACACACACACACACACACACACACACACACACACACACACACGACCAAGGGGGGCCAGAGATAGGTCAAATCCACCCAAATGACCCCAGAAGTTGCTAAATCTCTCTAAAAAGGTCAAATATCACTTGTTTTGCATCAATCTTGATACAGGGTACTTATTATATATTGTAGTTTGGATTCCTAAAGCTTTTAGTCTACTAACCCATGAGTAAGTAATTTTTTTTTTGGACGGACACAATAATTTACATTTTTTGACTATGTTCAATCTGAATTTACTTTAAAATAAAAACATCTATATTGATTCTGACACTCTACATCCAACTCACAGGTGTATCATTACTTTGAGAAAAAAGATTATGAATTTAACCCTTTCAGAAGATATGGTCATTTGTTCTGGGAATGTCATTTTCGAGCCTGAGACCTGAAAAACAGGTTTTAAGTCATTAAGTCACATTTTGAATTTACTGATTCAAAATGGTCCACGGGCCGTAGTTTGGACACCCCTGAACTATAACTAGCATGGCCTGATGAAACTGTGTCTGAGTGGTGGTTTCAGTCCTGATGCAGCAGACAGGACAGCTTGTGGCTGGGGTGATGCCACACGACCCACCTGGAGTAAAGAGCCTCTAACGTTAACATTTAGCATTCAAGAAGTTCACTCCTTTAGCAGGAACATCAGTTCAGAACCTTTCTTAACAAAGACCAATGCAGGGAAATGGATTCATGATTAGCTCTGTCAGATAATGCGTCTACCTTCTGGTTGAACCTCTTGAGGTGAATCCATTTAAGTTACTCCAAAGATAAATGCTCCGAAGCGATGGTGGAGGAGTGATACTCTTGAATGCTTACTCTCCTTTCTTTAGACGAGGCTAAGCATCATTCACCTCCAACGTAAAGGATACTTCCTTGTATTTCAAAGAGTCACAGCCTGCTTTAGTTTGAAGGATATCACACGCAGGCACTCAGAAAAGGAAGTGTTTTTTTCTGAAATGCAACAGTTTGTAGAGTGGAAACCCTTTCTCTGTAAGGTTCATATTAGAGGCAGACTTTCTGAAGGTTTGATTAACGGTGTCTTCCCGTTTCGCCCCTTTTTTACATAAGAAATGATACTTGTTTTTAGAGATGATCCGATCACGTGATCGGGGATCGGAGCCGATCACGTGATTTTCAAAAGACGAATCGGGAGGAAAAATCGGGGATCGGATTTTTTTTTTATTTTTTTATAAATACTTTTTTTTAAAGTTGTATTCAATATTACAAAACAAAAATGACCATGTTCAAGTCTTAAAGTCATCCTGAGGCCTTAGTTTTGCTTTCAAATACAGAACATCATGTATGTGTTGCTTCTTTGGGGCTTGTTTCTAGACCTGTTGCTTATTTCTCTCAAATCTGGCAACTTGAAAGCTTTTTTTTCTCTTAATGCATTGCATAAAGATCGGATCGGGAAAAATCGGTATCGGCAAATTGTCAAAATCAAATGATCGGAATCGGATCGGGAGCAAAAAAAGGTGATCGGGACATCCCTACTTGTTTTGCTTATCGTGGGTCTTAGGGGTAGGGTTATGGTTAGAGTTTATAGATCTAATGATGCCTCCCATGAAGCATTGCATGAAGTCTGTTGACGAATCAGAAGCTGTTGTTGGGGCGAAGTGGGAAAGGGCAGAACGGGAACAGATTGGAGCAAAACGGGAATAAACCTTTATTAGCGTGCACCTATACGTTACATTTAATTTCAATTTAACGGAAATTGAGGTTCAATCAGAAACTGTCCAAAATAGATGCATTAACTGATGTAGAAGTTAATCGTAAATCCATTTTCCTGCAAGATCTAAACGCTACTGTTAGAAAATAATGATGGTGTCTCTTTACTAAGATGCCTGAGGCGGTTTAGAAACAACTCCTGTTCCTTTAGTATCTGTATAGAACATGTACAGACAGACTCTTCTGAATCAGCTCAATGAAGCTCGGAGGCTTTTATTAACAAGCACCTATATGTTACATTTATCTTCAATTGAACTTAAATTGCTTCATCTGAAGAGGTTCAATCAGAACTTTTTCCAAAGCAGATGCATTACCGTAGATCCATTTTCCTTCAAGACCTTCAATCGGTACTGTTAGAAATCAGAAGGGAGTGTTTCTTTCCTTCAGTGCCTGATGCAGTTTGAAGAGTGGAAACACCTCCTCTGCCTCTGGAAAGCACATATTGTTCAGCCAACATTATCTGAATGGGACGAACCGATTTTTAACATGCAGGCTCTATACCTCAGGGTATTTATCTTCAGTTACACTTAACCTGCCAATCAATGCCTTTCAAGGTAGATGCATTAACGTAGAAGGTAACAGTGGATGGAATGGTTACTATCAGTGTGTAGTGTTTCTACTTTAAAGAGTCCTCTCCTGCTGATGTTCAGGTGTATATCAGTATGTAGTGTCTCTAGATGTGTGTTATCAGTATGTATGTCTCTACTTTAAAGAGTCCCTCCTGCTGATGTTCAGGTTTAAAGAGTCCTCTCCTGCTGATGTTCAGGTGTATATCAGTATGTAGTGTCTCTACTTTAAAGAGTCCTCTCCTGCTGATGTTCAGGTGTATATCAGTATGTAGTGTTTCTACTTTAAAGAGTCCTCTCCTGCTGATGTTCAGGTGTATATCAGTATGTAGTGTCTCTACTTTAAAGAGTCCTCTCCTGCTGATGTTCAGGTGTATATCAGTATGTAGTGTCTCTACTTTAAAGAGTGCTCTCCTGCTGATGTTCAGGTGTATATCAGTATGTAGTG
>NW_011340528.1:0-10879 GCF_000735185.1 Notothenia coriiceps | reverse complement strand
CAATGCCCATACAGCTGCCAGCCTGATGTGCTTAACACTCAGAGGCTAACTCACCAGTGAGCAGAAAGCAGTGGTCTCTATCTGAACAATAAAGAAAACAAATAACCTTTCACAAACAGGTATTTCATAACTGCTTACAGTAAGGAAGACATTTAAATTATTATTGGCCGTCACAGGGTGCTGTAAGCTAAACACCTCTCTCTGACAGAACACCTCACTGAGTGATTTAACTCATATGTCTCACTTTCAGGTTTCTCTTTTCAGCCGCAGACCCCACGTCGCCTCTTTATGTGCGTCGCTAAGTTCCTCGTACTACTTGTGTACTTTTAAGTGGCTCGGCATCGTTAACAATTTGCGAGTGATTTTTGAAGTTGACCGTCTGTAGTAATAGTGCCGCGCACATATACCATCAGGACGTTACTGATGGGGTGCGGCTGCGGAGTGATACTGTGTGTATGCAAATCCGCATCTAGGACGGATCTATGTATCATGGCTGTAGACCTGTTAAGTAATAAAGATACCTCATACAAAGGTCTACGGATACCTTATTACTCTCCATGACCTGCGGTCAACTATAGAGCATAAATGACTATTACACCGTCTTTCTTGAACAATCCGAAGTGTTGCCAAACGTTTGATTTGTAGGTATTTTTCGGTGCGCTGTGTTTCTCTTTCTCCTCAACTTCCGTGTGTGTTGATAACTGAGACTCTCGTTCTCCGTAGTGGCGAAGCAAATATCAAAGATCGTCTCTGCTGAGCGTTGACAAGATGAGGGGATTTTATAATGAATCGGTTTTTTACCGATGCAAAGACGCTACGCAATCGATGCATCGCGAGTTCAACCCGGTTCAACCCAAACTGTAGCCGATGTGCACTCTTTCAACCGGTGCACTCGCATCTTGAACGTTTATGCCGGTGCACCGATGCGAATCGGTGAATCTTAACATCTCTAATCTGGATACTTTACAGCGGAAACAGAGTGCTGCCTTTCTTATTTTCTTTTATCTTTCTAGCAGCAGCTTCATTTTGCCTTCCCTTAAATCCTGCCTAATGTGTCGGAGAGCACTTATGTTCTGTAGCTAAACATAGTTCAATAAAGAGCGTGGGTTGATGCTCAGCACAGGAATAGCACACATGGCCTTCCCCTTTCACTTCCAGGCTGTGTTATTCTGGGATGGTTGCAGATATTTCATACTGTGCGGAGCGGCATGCTGTGGATATTCAGCCAATCAAATCTCAATAGTCAAACCAGAGATCATGTCATCATCACAAAAATATAACCCAGTTATACACAGTATATATTATACCCTATAACTCAATAGACATTTTTTTAAATAAATGAAAGACCCATCTTTTTCGTTTTAATTTGGGGTAATTTTAGCGGTATCACTGCTCATGTTTTATCGTTTTAAGGTTTTGTGATCGAACTCTTTCTGCCTTTTTATTAAAAAAATGTATTATGTTTCTTACTATTTATTTTTTCTTTTGTCATTGGGTGTATGTATCTTAACTTGCTTTGTGAGGCTGCATCTTGCATGAAAGGTGCTATATAAATAAATATTATCGATATTTTATTTTGTATTATTATTATTATTATTATTACTATTGTTGTTGTTACTATTAAAGAGCTTCTGTTATAAACTATAAAAAACAAAGACAAATAGGTACACGTCTACAAATGTGTAGCACCAATAAAAGAATATATATAAAAAATAAGTATAACATTACGGTGTTGAGACATTTATAGAAAATGTTGGGAGATTTGTAAAAAAAAAAAAGGATTTCACCTAAAAGTTATGATTGCACAGTACAATTGCAAAGAAGTGTCTGTTTTGCACAATGCAAGTTTATCGCACAATATTGCACAGCCTGTATTGTGTTGTTATACTTGTATGTATTACATAATAGTTATTACCAGTGAGGATCTATTGCCTTAGTTTGTATGTAAAAGAGTGGCCTTTACAACAGAACTGCATCCTATGGCCTTTCAGAGCTAAGTGATGTAAACTGCGTGAGTGTGAGGCTGCAGCAGAGCTGACTTCAGTATTGAGGGTGGGGGGGTGGGCAGAACTAAGCAAACATCAAGGGGCAGGAACATCCCTGTGATCTTCAAACCCTCCTCTATAGAGAGGGGCTGTATATAACTGCTGACACTTCACTGCACTGCACTGCACTGCACAGAGAGCAGGAAGTACAGCACAGAAAGCAAAACAGTGTGGGGGGGGGGGGCTCCCTTCTGGGATCTTGCCCATAATACATATGCGTTTTAGCCTGATAGTCTAGTTACCAGCAATGTGAACCAGACATGTTGAGGACCCCAACGTTTTGTTGAGGATGCTGAATCCATTTCTGACATTTTCAGGTTAATAAATGGCAGTTTAAAGCAGAAAGTCTCGATATCTGTACTCTCTGTGACTTTGATATCATGAGTAATGTTGCGACTGTTCCATATAAAAAGCACAAGATGAGAAGGATTGTCTTTACTGTGGACAATTCTTTTGCAAATAAATAAGCAAACAGTCCAATCCAAATGTGTCCCCTAAATCTTCGAAATCCACCCAAAATTCATCGAAATGAGTCCACCGAGAGTATAGATATTGCTCTTCTCTAGTTAAATCTGTATTTTTTTATCCAGAAAATGTCAGAAATAGACTCAGCATCCTCAATGACATCCAAAACCACTCCATTACTGTCCAAATCTGCCATGCCTATTTCTAACAATTGCCGACATAGGCTGCTCATTAATGCTAATTTACGCAACATATGCTAATTGTGCAAGTTGCCCAACATACTGTATGCAAGTTAGCATCCGGCAGTTTCTATGTGCTGGAGACCCTACTATTTCTATCATAAAACTTTGGGGAACTCGTCCAGGTCACAACAGTCTCTATGAGCTGCTGAACTGAGGTGATATTTACCCGTGTGAAATGAATTCCTGCTTCTTCTAGCTGTTTGTACATCTCAAAGGACTAGTTATCTAATTTGTATCGCTGCTCCAGACATGCAGAAGACAGAAGTGAGGGTGGGAGATATTTGACAGTGACAGTGGAAGATAAATCAGTTGCGTTTTGTTGCAGAAGATTGGAGGTCTGATGTTGGGAGGAACAACATCAGTGAACAGCTTCCTGTTTGTCATTAGTGACACATGTCGGCACTTTAATATTCACTTCTCAGAGTGTTTCCACAGGAGGAGATGACAGCACTACAATCCAGATTGTTTCTGATCTCAGCAGGCAGTACGCAGCCTCAGACTGAAGACATGCTTCACCTTTCATCTGAAGTTGGTTAGATGTGCCAGTTCTCTGCATGGTGTGCTCTAACATCTGGTCTCACGGTCCTGATCAGCTGCTGCCCAGCCAACTCTCTGAACACAATGACAGTGCCATTATCACCTTTGTGTTATTTCCAAATACATGGCAAGATTGAGTGCATATGCATGTCTCACACTCACAATACGAATCAGCTACTGCGTAAAAGCCCACCTGTCCTCAAACATCCCTGCTGAAGAAGGGTTAGTGAAACTTTCTGAGACAAAGCAAATGCAGGCCGGCCTGATACTGTAAGAGAGGCAGTTATTAGAACTGAGTGGTATAACAGTAATGACTACCAAGTATAAATCAATTATTAACTTTATTCGCATAACAATGGTACTAAAGGTGAAACAAACTTAATAATTTCAGCAATTAGGAAGGTACAATATTGTTTCACTCTTGATGACATAAACTCAGTAAAAGGTCTGTGTAGCTGTTTTGGAGCTCTCATAATGACCTTCATCACCCTAATTTCTCTTTTATAAAACTGTAGATGGTCAAGTTTGAGTCAAAGTGTGTCCTTAAACCTTGGAAAAAGTTGAATAAATAATCAATAAAAAGGCCAATTCATTCTTGTTACTTTTTTCACCCTTTCAGACAGTTTGTGGACTGGCAAGAGTAAAAAAAAGTATGCTGAAAATTGAGTCACCACAAGCTGAATTACCCTGACTTTTAGTCCTTTTTGTGTACGTTAAGCTCAATAAACACAGGACACTACATTTCCCATAATCCTTCATTCTCCAAGTCACAAAGTGGGTTGACACATGAAGATAAGCCAGATGTAGAAAGAGACAGAAACAGTTGGAACAACAGACAAGCCATTGTGCCAGAGAAGTGGAGTTATGGGATGTCGGGGTGTAGGCTGGCCAAGGACAGACTGCAGATCTCAGACTGCAGGAGTCATTAGCAGCGGGATCACGTCCACCCGAGGCCCCTCACCCGACCCCGTCCTTCACCCCCGCCTGGAGATGGAGAGCTGGCGGCTACATTCCGACACACACAGGTTTCATTTTCCCACACACACATGCAGACACACTGAGGAGCGAGTATTAAATTCTCTCTAAAGGTCCATGGTGTTGCAAAGGAGAGCACCCCCCCAGACAGGTAACATCCTTGGCCATCGATTATTAGTCTGATTTACCCTCAGCTACAAGTGTGAAATAAAAAAGAACTCACATCTCAACCAGCAAGCTAAACCTCGGCTTAATCATGCTGTGATCATGCTCCAGATTTAGGCCAACTGAAAAATCCTTTCCTGTCCGTCCTCCAAAGGTCAGAGTTCTCAACGAGTGCAGACTGCAGGGAGGAACAGGGTGATGTAATATACGTGGATATTAAACAATACAATGAGAAGTGAGAACAACTCAATTTTAGCAATGTCAAATATACTACTAACACTGAGATTGATAGCGTCCTTGTTGGTTTAACCCTTAAATGTGACTTACTCTATCGAAATCAGTCGCATTGACCCGAAGACACATTTAGAGTTGTATACACTGTTGGAAAGAGGAGATTCCTAGCTTTCTAATGATATCATGATTGTTGTTGTACTCCAAATATTAAGCAAAATATGTCACATTATATAATGACTGTCACCGAGTCATCATTTTGAGAAAAAGCCCTTCAAAGTTTCCTCTTCTCTGGAATCCATTGATTGATTATTAGCGGAGCAAATGATCAAAGTAGTACGGAGGGAAAATATTTTCGTTTGGATTACTGGTCTGGGGGAAAAAAACGGCTGTTGTTATGCCTGCTATGACGTCAAGTTACTCCGTTCTCCGCTTGTAATTATGCCGTTACAAGCTTCAAAGTTGTATTTATCATCTGAATTTGCTGAAACAAGTTTAATATTCTGAAAGCCAAGACTTTGTTTATTTGAAATCAGATGAAAACAAACTGTAACGGACCCTGCCGTGTTATCTATGATTACTATACGCCTTAAATTCATAATGTCAGCGAGAGGGAGGGGGGAGCGGCGCTGCGGAAGAGCAGGTTGCGAGTGAGAGGTTGCTGTCTTCTTCCCTTTACAAGCTTCAAAAATGTATTTTGAAGCTTGATTTTGGAAATAAAAGTTTCATATTCTGAAGGCCAAGACTTTGTTTGTTTAAAATCAAACAAAACAACCGAACTCGTTTATTTTTTAAATGAGCTATTGCGACTTCCGACTGATTTCGATAGAGCGGGTCACAAATGGTTTCTGAATCCTGGGGGATACAGTTATTTGACAGGCTGTGTCCATGTGTAATATGGGGGTAATAACAGTGTAATGTAGGAGTAATAACAATGTAACATGGGTGTGAAAGAGGTGTAATAAAGTGTAATTTGGGTGTAATAACAGTGTAATTACAGTGTTAGATGGGTGTAATATTGCTGTCACATGGGCCGAATATAGTTCTAATAACATGGGTATAAAAAGGTTTTATTAGTGAAACATTTTGTAACATTGGTTTACCAATATTTGTGTAATACGGAAGGTATAACGCTGTAATACGGGTGTATTGGTTAATATGGGTGTAATGTAAAAAATATTAATAAATGACATTTCCAAAATATTGAATGCCCAAAGCTGCATTAGAACTGCCCAAGTAGAAGTGGTACCAAACAGATACAGTTTAATTTTGCATTAAATCACGGAAGGATTTAAATAGGAAACCGCTTATATTCTGGTTGACTGTCAATTTGTAACAATCAGCATGTGGAGGAAACACTGAAGGCCCAGCACAATCTGTGGCTGCAAAGAAACCACAAACTCTAAAATGTGGATGCTTCACAGACGTTTTCAACCCGGCATCTTTTCAATCAAGGTGGGCACCCAAGATAAGTGTAACCACTTCAGGATGCGAGAACATTTGAAATATGGTCACAGTCTCCTCTTCTCTTACTGAGTGATCCCCGGAAAATATGCCAGAGTTCACCTGAAACCTTTTGGATCACATATCATATGATTTTCAGCCGAAACATGTTTCTGTACGGTCACTGTCAACCAAACTCGAATCAGTCTATAATGACGGGAACGTCTGTGCCAAGTTTTGAGAAAGTCCCTGAGGATGTCCCCTAATGAGAATGGGGCGAAACGATGGACTGAACCCTTTATGTGATAACCTCCCTTCATCTACCAACAGCCTATAACATGCTCTACATTCAGGCACATTCCTAAAGATGCTTATTGTAACATTGATCAATATTTCCAGACTTCCCAAGACAGTTTCCCCGACTCTGCTGCAAAACATTCTTTAATGTTCTAATATTCTCTGAGCGCTGAGAACATTAGAGCACTCGCAGGCATCAGGTAATGTTCAGGGGGCGAGGAGGTGGAAGGTTAGCCTGCGATGAAAGAAGCAGAGTGATAATAGAGCTCACCGCATGCCCACAGATGATTAATACATCTCTCCTCTCCCATTTGATGTTCATTAACTCACTGTCTGCCATAATGGCCTGAGCTTAAATGAAAGGGGAGGAAAGAGGAGAGGTTCACGTTGGGCATCATTAGAATGAGAGAGGGAGCGGAGGAGGAGGAGTAGGGACGGAGAGATTTGAGGAAAGTGTGCTGATTAGTGCAGCAGATTTCTACGTCTCAATCAGGCACAGTATTACTTTCTTGCCCTGAAAAGCTACACAATGACAGGACACAGAAAGGTCTGTTGGACTTGCAGCTGGAGTGTATTGTCTGAAAAGTCTTGTTGAATAAATATTAGGTCCGACATGCATAGTGAAGTCATTTCGATAGTGAGAAGAGCTTGTTAGGCCGAGTGCAAAATGTCAAAGACCCGAGCCGTAAAAGTGGGTCTCCAATTTTTACATATTTTGTTCCTCGCAAAGCTGAGAGGGCCTGGAGGGAGCAGGCAGAGTCGGGTGGACTGGATAAAGAGAGGAGAGGCTGATAACACAGTGCATTTAGAGAGGCATAACACGTAGCATTTCAGTTATGGTAAAACTCTGGCAGAGATAAAAGCATCAGCCATTATGAATCCCTTTCTGCTTGTGCATAACGGCTGAAAAAAGATGGACACAGGCAATTGGATTTGGAGTGCTGCTGCAATGTATTTCAATCTACGTCAGCGCTAACCTTATAAAATGGGAAACTATTGAACTGATAGAGAGCCTGAAAAAAAGAAAAAAGCCCATCCACTCGGACCCGGACTGATAAAGAACACAGGAAGCCCGTGGAGATGTAGTCATTATTCTGAAAGGATAGAAAATAAAGAGTGACACATTGGAACAGAGTGTTAAAGAGGTGGAGGACACAGCGTTCAAGAGATCCTGAGTGAATCATGTTGGTAAAAGCAGCCTTCCTTTCTCTTAACTGATTCTATAAATTCACACACCACACGTCTCTGTCAGCTTTAAGCTTCAAACTCCTGAACAAAATGTTCTGTTAAACATTCTTTGATTCCTATAAAGTGATTTCAACACCGCAATGCTAGTACATACAGAAGTAAGAGCTGTGTGTCCTCAGAAATGTCGATATTTTATATTGTAAATGGGATGTCATTATTTTTAGCAATACAGCAGCGTTCATAATACTCTTCCGGCACTGTCTCATTCCCTTAAGTGCATCCCTACAGCTCTGCAGCGCTGCCAGGCATCATTATGTTATCAGCACCGCTAAATGGAGCTCTGTAGGAAGGGCTGGGTCCTAAGGATTCTGGGTAGGGAAAAGGCTGACCCTCATTGAGGTCGTCTTTACTGTAAAATATTCAGGCTTGGCTTGTCTTCATGCCGTTGCCCATTTATTTTTGAGGGCACTTTTATCTTTGTTGAATAATAAATGGCACATGTTCACAGAGAATATGTGATGAAGACACAGCAGAGGGAGGACACGTTCACTTTGTGTTTCTAGTAACAACACACCATCAGAGACAGCACAGGTTCAGCCAGGTTACTTTTACATCATGTTCTTCAGTTCCAGGTTGAGTTCCATTCTATTACCACAATAGTTAGGGTGGCTAATGTCAAATCAGATTCCAAGCAGTTTGCTCTGGTTATGATTTCACATAAGAACAATTTGGAAAAGGACTTATTTTGAAGATGTAAATGATGTGTCATGCCAGTTGTGGTTCTAAATCCATTTTATGAGAGGGGTATATTTAATGCGGGACAAAAGAGACAAAGACAGTGTTCAGTCAAGTTACAGCACAACGCTACCTCAAATTGTATTATCATTATAGCTCTTCTTTTGGAGGGGGGCCACATGGGGTCAAAGCGCCTGTGACATGGGCACTGGCCACCGTTGCCCCCCCCAGAACCGCCCATGCATCATGCTCCTTACAGAGTTCAACATTGTTGGTTTGTGAAGACCTACATTTCGGACAGTGTGCTCAAACCAGAGGTGAAAAGTACATTTAGGTACTTTACTTAAGTACTTGTTTGACATATTTGTACTTTACTTGAGTATTGACATTGCTACTCGTACTACATTTGAGAGGCAAAAATCATACTTTTTTGTTAATTTATTTAACACTTAAAAACATATGATATACTGATATTGTAAAATGCAGCGCTGAACTAATAATCTACAGAGAATTTATAGTACCTTAATTTGGTCAAACCCGACAAACTACAATACTAAAATGCTCTTACATAAAAAGAGAATAATAAAATAGGCATAATAATATAATACTGTGAAAGGATGCGATAATTCGTCTGTATTTTATGCTATTCCGAAGTGGGACATTGTTCATAATGAGCACTTTTACTTTTTCTACTTTAAGTACATTTTGATGCTAATACATTTGTATTTGTACTTGTATGTACGATTACAAATCAGTGTGTAACTTGTAATGGAGTATTTTAAGACCTTTGTATTGGTACTTTTACTTGAGTAAAGGATCTGAGTAGTTCTTTCAACAGTGGCTAAACCAGAAGAAGCAGCGATGGCAGCAGCACCATTTAGCTGTTGATAGTTGTGTTTGTGTTGCAGGTTTGTTTGTGTTGTGTTGACAGATATTCTCTCCAGTCTCTGTTGGCTAACTGTTTACCGCGCTAAAACCAGCCAGGTTTTGTTAGCCGTAACCTGTGGCAGGTTTACGCGAGCTGGTCCAGTACTGTATACATCAGTGGACATTTTTAAGCACCAGCTAAATACACATCTTTTTAGATTAGCTTTTTATTAGCAATCCCCCACTTTAAATGTTCTTTTGGTCTTTATTATTTTACCTTTATATTGTTTTATTTATTTGATAGGTCTTAAACTTTTTATTTTTCTTTCTATGTTATGTACATTTTGTTTTATGGGGTTTTATATTTTATATTGTCGCATCGACTCAGTTGTCTTGTGTCTTATCTGTCAGAGAGAAACCTTTGACCTCGTTTTGTCTATTGGCCTGGTCAAATGTTGTATTTTGCAGCATGTCACTTTTAAAGTTCTTGGCAAATTATCTGAGGAGAATTTCTTGTTGTTTGTTTTTAACTGAGATGTGTCATTTTGTAAAGCGCTTTGAGCTGCACGTGTTATATGCAAAGTGCCATATAAATAAAGCTTTATTATTGTTATTACATTATTATACAGAGGCTCCGTTTAGGCGTGATTTCAGACGCAATGGTTAGGTTAACTCCAAACTATTGAAAAACATTGAGATCGGATTCAAAATGGGAGCAAAAACATTAAAATATCACGCCTCATCTCGGTGTAGGTGCACGGTAGCAGGCATCTTGTTGATGCACTGGCTGTTGTCCTGATCCTGACCTAAAGGGTGACACCAACGCTCCACAGCAATTCTCCTTGTGTAATGATAAGCACAACCTGTCTGTGTATGAACAAATATATGTATGTCGTTTTAAACCAACAGGAGCGTGTACACCTGAGAAAAGAGTGCCTGCAGCTTGTCAGTTTCAATATCGTTCATTCTAACAGTCAGTATCTGTTTGTGGCGCTCCTCTATGTAACCTTGGTTTCCAGTGTTTTCAGGTTCCATTCAGCTGGATAGTTTTAGGCTATTAAAGCAAAATGTAGCTGATGGACATCTTCCTCACTGCAACCAACAAGCATACATGGAATCATTTCCACTGTGTTGACTGCAAGGACACTCTGCTGATTCTAACTGATCACTCCGACACATGTTCCACCGCAGTGCTGCACTCACAGACATGTCAACAGGATCTGCCAAACTGCTCCTTTCAGTGTGTTACATTTGTAGATTTGAGCAGATGAATATGTTACTTGCTTATAACTGAAGAGAGAAAGCAGTCCTGCCTACAGTTACCTGAGCTTTGTGTCTTTTAAGCTTTCACCTTCCTAACAACAGACAGTAATTGGACTGAGACTAAAGGCTGTTTTGTAATCTTACAAACACTGAAAGCAGGATTCCAACAATAACAGGTGCCATTGGGGAAAATGACTCCCTATTATGTATCTCTCCTTACTGAAACAAAAAGCCCACACTAACAGGACTATCATTACTCCAGCATCAGGGACCGCAGAGACCCCGCTGAAATGACTGATCAGAATATGGGAGAAAGACGGAGTGAGAACAAATTGGGAGCATATGAGTGGAAGAGAGGAGTGATGGAGCAGGTAGATCCTCATCCATCTTGTCTGTGCTGACGGATATGTGTGTGGGGGGGGGGGG
>NW_011340527.1:0-3648 GCF_000735185.1 Notothenia coriiceps | reverse complement strand
TTAAGCCCCCGCTGATTGGTCCAAATTGACCAATCCACTGACTTCCTCACACACACACTCAGTGCAAGCAGCTCTGCTGATCTCTCCTCCCTGGCTGCAGGCTGATAACAGACAGTTGGGATCGCGGCGAAATTCTCTCTGCAGACCCATTCTCACAGCGTTTATCAACCTTTTTCTTACTCAATATCAAGCCACACTTATTATTTTTACTTCGGCTGTGACTTTGTGTGTGCTCAGGGTGAGTTTGGCTGTGTTTCGCTGTATATCACTAAACAAGGAAACCACACCTCCACGGAGCTCAGCGCGATTCACAACGTCCCGACCAATCAGAGCACACCGTGCTCACAGGGAGGGTGGGGGATGGAGCTATTGGAGCTATAACGAGCCGTTAAAGGCAGAGAGTGAAATTCAGTGAATACATATAGTTTACAGAGATGCTGTATGAGAAACCAATGTGAGTTTGGAAAATTGCACAATATAAATCTATTCTAGTAGACCTCAACAATGGAATTATGATCAGTGGAAATGGCCATGACGTGGGACCTTTAAGGTAAAAGCAAGCCGTTTCCCTAGCTCTGTGGCAGCTGTCCATTCTGGAATCTTCACTCAGCCGCAAAGGAGAGAAATATACCTGATAAGCTAATAAAGATATCCTGTCTGCTGTGTGAGGAGGGCCACATATCAGAGTTGTTCCCAAACCTGGAGAGGATGTATACAAAGTTGTTGACTTTCTAAAAGAGAAAGGTGCGCGTTTTGAGTCTTTATCTGAGGCCGTGTTGGAAAGTTACATATACTTAAGTATGATTCAGAGGTATTTGTGATTTACTTGAGTATTTTCATTTTATAATACTTTACACTTCTTCACCATTACATTTTGGAGGGAAAATTGTACTAGTTATTTTTGCAGGTTCAGCTTATACAATACAATATAAATCAAGTAATGAATTATGATTTATGATTCCCTTTAGAAAGTCATAGTAAGCTCCACCAGCTGCAACATTTACAATTCAGCAAATTGCAACTAATCTATATCTACTGTCAATTTCACATTGAACATGTGCTCTTTTATTAAATAAACTAAAAACGCTTTCATTTAAAGTTGTGAGTTTAGTGTTTTTGACCCTAAGAAACACTGATGCATTAATCAATAACAATAATCCACAGCTCCCCTCTCTGCTCCAGAGGTTTTAAAATTTGAATTGGGGAAACACTGAATTGTATTATCATTCAGTAATATAAAAAATATATGTTTGCTTGTTTGTTTTCCTATGACCAGAGGGGTAAGAAGTACTCAGATATTTTACTTCAGTAAAACTAGCAATAATAAAAATATATATATTTATAATAAGAAATAAAAAAGTACAAGTATATTAACGTTTTAATGATACATAATGATTATTTAGTTGATTTATTTTCTTTATTATAAATCTATACCTGGTAAGTAGCTGGTAACTTAATTAGTAAAATAAATATAGTGGAGTAAAATGTAAAAAGATGTCCTCCAAAATGTAGTAAAGTCAAAGTATAGAGTAGCATAATGTGTAATAAATACTCAAATGAAGAACAAGTACTTCAAAATTATACTTATACTTAGTTACATTCCACCACTGCGTTTGACATAACATAAATAATAATAATAATAATAATAATAATAATAATAATAATAATAATACATGTTTTACATTAAAATGCTGCAGGTAAATTATGTTTCCAAAGCCGATTTAATATGTATTTTATTTTCCAAGGTGCAGGAGTAATGAACACACGTGCAATTCTGATATAACACAAATACTACAATTACTATTTGGAGTATATTATCAAATTTAAACATGTTGGTGATAATCGTTTGACTTTGTTCTCAAACTCTCCATGAAACGTATAAGCGTACCTCATATCAGCAGCTCATTCTCTTCTCCCATCGATGTGAAGAAAGAAGAATATTTTTTCTTTAAATTCACTTTTAAATCAGACAGTCAACATGCAGACTGATAACTACGGTGGTTTTACAGAGAAGAACAGAGTGTTTGGGGAAATATCTCCGGGTGAGTACAAGCTCCTCCTGAAAGGTTCCGACCCTGCGAAATCTTCACACATCGTCACTGCTGAGCGCGAGGATGATTACATGTTTTAAAATAAATACCGTATATTAACCATTGATGTAAAGTAACTAAGTACATTTACTCAAGTAATGTACTTAAGTAAAATGTTGAGATACTTGTACTTTACTTGAGTATTTAAATTGTATGCTACTTAATTACTTAATTAGCCTACTTTTACTAATTTATTTGTTACCTTTAGTTACTTAGGCTACTACAGATTTGGATGAATTATGTGAAATATAATCAAGTGTTGAATCAGACTTTAGTCCCACCTGGAGCGAATTCACAAGCTACCCTGCAGTATACAAAGTCATTCAAACTAGCTGCACCTTTACCAGCTTTGAGAACACTTTGATGATCAATCATTATAAAACATGTCATATATATTATTCTGAAATGGACCAATCTGCACAATGACTACTTTTACCATGGTACATTATTTGAATCTAATACTTGTATACTTTTACTTGAGTAACCTTTTGATTGCAGCCAGGACTTTTACTTGTATCAGAGTATTCCTCCACTCTGGTACTTCTACTTTTACTCAAGTACAAGATCTGAGTACTTCTCCCACCTCTGTAAAAATATTTCAAACAAAAGTCATTATAACACAGTGTGGCACGTACTAGAAAATTCCAATTAGGGTGGTAATTAGAAGTTAAAAAGTAAAAGTAGCCTACTAAGTATGCAGAATAGCTAATTTCACAATCAGATATTATATAGGCCTAATGAAATTATTATTTGGTTGATGATATTAGGATGCATTGTATGGCATATTCATTTATTCATCTAGTAAATTGTTTTATATTTTTGGTAGCTTCTAAATCCGTGTATCTACAGTCCATTTGTTTTTTCATTATTAAGGAAGTAAACGGAAGAGCGTCTGAGAGGCGTTTTAGCGATCACATCTAAAACAGCCAAGACACATATTGAGCCCAGAAAATCAGCAATACTTCCAGTCAGTATACTCGGCAGCAGCATTTTTACCCCTTGGAAAGTCTTTAGAGTCTGGCCTGGATAGCTGGTCACAACTATCCTTCAGCAAAGTGACAAACCCTTGTGACTCTTGTTAGCCTTTCATGAAGCTGCTGTCTTTTAAAATATGATTATTTCTCTGATCCTAGTTCATTCCTCGCATACTCTTCCATCAGTCCCAGTCATTGCATGTCAGTCAATAGAGCTTCGAAAAATGTGTCCAATTCAACAAAATGTTTTTTTGTGAGTGAAGGCCAGAGCTAAATTATAGATTGTTTGATTGTGTAATTACAAGGTGAAAGAAAAGAAATCCACATCCTGCTATGAAACGTACTTTATTTCCTTTTCCATGTTATAGGCTACTTAACATGGAGGGGGTTGTCGACACTACGCTTCGCTTCGGGCCGAACCACGCCCCTTAACTGTGATATATAATGACGATATACCACGGCCTTTCGTGAGCTATTGCTTAAATATATAGCATAATTGATGCAGTCTTTCAGAACACATTTTTTATTAAATACTGCAAATGAAGAATATTTTAAATTGTCTGCACAGAGAGTGCCCTAACTTA
>NW_011340526.1:0-2890 GCF_000735185.1 Notothenia coriiceps | reverse complement strand
GTGTTTAATTTACATTTACTCGCCTTTGCAATGTTGTGGTTGTTAGAGTGTTAGGTTTCCTGTCAGCTCGTCTGTTGGGAAGATATAAAATATTAGTTTCATGGCTGTGTGCCTTGACATATACTGTAAGAGCATTAAGACATACAGTACATAGGCTAAAACAAAACATCTAAAGATATAACCTTGCACTTCGATAAGTCTCGGGAACATTTTCACTATTTTGACATTTTTATAGATGAAAATTGAACTAAAGAAATAAATGGTAGATTCATCCATATTGAAAATAGGTGTCAGCTGCTACACTAATTATAATAGTTATATTTCTTAATTAATTAAGATAAGATATTACTGTATTGATCCCAATTTGGGAAATGTTTGTGTTGCAGCAGCATAACAAGAAAAACAAAATATAAGTTATTATATATACAAAAGTATGTGAGGGATGGAATATTAAATTGAATATAAATGTAAAATGTACATGTGATTTTACTTCCAAGAGAAGCTATGGAGCAGAGAGTTCTCTGCCAGCCAGAGGTGATTTGTTATTAGTTCAATATGTCAAACTGATTTCCCTGACTACAATCTTTAGTTACATGGTGAAACTTTATGCTGCTTGTACTAATTAGACTTATCATATAAGCCACACAGGTTTTAATAGGATGTATTCATTATCTTTACTTATGTTGCGGTCTTTTCAGCAGCGCCATCTCTAAAACGGCGATACAGTCACTACCCATCATTTACATTTCACCGTGACATGGACAAAAATGTAACATCAGCTTACCTCATGACACGAATCCAAAACATCGGCCGGGAAACGATAGAACAAGCACGTTTCATGCGAAGACCTGTGGCTGCAACCCGGAGCAAAGCAACAAACCATTGCGTAGCTAACTAGTAGCGCTAGCTTTAGCTTCAGTAAAGAGTAACATAATTTGCTTAACAAACCCTCTGAATGTGCACTTTGCTACAAGGGGGGACTGCAGGTTAACAAGGGACATACATTTGACAATTTTGCTAACAAGGGGGATGGCATTAAAGATGGAGGGAGGAGCATGTCTAGTAATCACACCATAATAAATATTGTTCAAGTAAATGAAAAAAAGATATCAGCACTTTGCTCACCTATGTTCGAAACCTTACTAACTGTGGCAAATAACCTTTAAAATATGTTTTGCCTTCTGTGTTAGTTTGTTTTCTTCTTTATGAATGCATAAGAACATTTCTGTGTGTTGATAGAACCTCATCATTAAGTTAACTCAGCTTAAAATAGTTACTTTTACTTCCCAAATATGACGCCATGCTGCTATCATACCATTTCAAATATAACAAGCAATACAAAGTGTATATTAGTCTACAGTCCTAAAATTGTGTGTGTACATCTGCTTGACTTGGCTTGGTCCTTTATCTGTGTAATTACAGCATATCTGTGTTTTTTTGAGTGGCTATTAAATCATAAACATCCAAGAATAAGTGTTTTTTCCCCAATAATGTGTATCCTGATATCGGTAAGACAATCACTGGATCTTTGCATGTTTTTTTTTTGTTTGCATTTTCTTTCTCTCTCTTTTTTTCTTTGATTATTGAGTTGATTGCCCGCAGCCCGTATCTGCTGCTGCGCTTCATAAATCTGGACAGATGGAGATCACTAAAAAAATGTTGCTCTTCTTATGCTTGTATCAATGTTGTTGTTCCAGTGCTACTAATGGTATAGTAAATCAATTATATTCAAATTTGTTTTTCAATCATACAATTTACACTGAATGAAATGATCCAGTATTTCAGCTAAATAATGGCTCTCCTGCTGTCCCTCAGGTCTTTCTATCAGACAGACACTTTAAGTTGTTTGTTGTGTAGGTTACTGGTACAGGTGGGGTGAGGCTGAGATGTGCAGTACAAGACATGGAACAACTCAATACAATGGAGACAATCAGGCTACAAAGATTGAGCTGCCTGTTAGCTGCCAACAGGCAGCTATTTAAAGTGTGAACTACCCCCACTTTAAATAATTTCTTCCCCGCAAAGATGCTTCTGGGATTTTTAAAAAGCCCTATGACAGTACCTATTTGTTTGCATCTGTGTTTAAAATATGGTATTAACATAAATTCAGACAATAAACATGTTCGTAGCTCAGTCAAATGTCTGCATCTCAATGGCTTAATTATCTTTATCTTCATCTTGAGGGAAAGTACTGTCACTGTTTTTCCCAAAAAATCTAGTCACTTATCCAAACAGAGACAGACCCTTAAAAAAAACTAATGAATACACCTGACATGTTTGCTGTGATGCAACTGGTTGGGTAAATTAGAGTTTGGTTAACATATTGAATATCATTTTCATTTCAAAGAAGGCTTCACAACAATGTCATATTCAGTGATCATAGAGCTGGGGAACACTCACTAGCTTTATATACAGCCTATGCTCACTAGTCAATAAAAACATAATCTCATCAAAACTTAAACTAATTTATATCTATTTGAAACTCTTGACCTTTCTAATTTTTTTAACAGGAACACCTGGACAAGATCAAGGCAGCGTGGAATACCCACAGAATCCGGCCAACAAAGCGGCATCCCTGACGTGTACTGTGCCACAGCTGTGGGACTCTGAGGATTTTATTGTTCCACACACAACCCGGTATCACGGCAAGACGTGAACATGTGACGATTTACCATGCTGGGAGACATGAAGATGTCACGATTTCGTCCCTTCAAACGTGACAGTTACACGGTATTGTTAACATGGCCCAACCAGTGGAGATATACCCGGAAAGGCCAAGCAAATGCTACCCCGACGGTCGGTTGTTATTGTCAATATTAATATAATAATGATTTATTTTTTAATAGTCACACTCGATTACGCCAATTTTCTTGTTGCCCCAGCTGGTCGA
>NW_011340525.1:163073-203611 GCF_000735185.1 Notothenia coriiceps | reverse complement strand
GCCACCTGTGCGCCTCCCTAGGGAGGTGTTCCAGGCACATCCAGCTGGGAAGAGACCAAGGGGTAGACCTAGGACCAGGTGGAGGGATTATATCTCTTCGCTGGCCTGGGAGCACCTTGGGATCCCCCAGTCAGAGCTGGCTGATGTGGCCAGGGAAAAGAAAGTTTGGGGCTCTCTGCTGGAACTGCTACCTCCGCGACCCGAACACGGATAAGTGGGAGAAGATGGATGGATGGATGGATGGATGGATGGAATTAAACTGTTACAAATTACGTTGCTTTATCAATTTTTATTTTGTATTCATTATATAATATTACATGCATCCCTATATAATATTGTTTGCTAAAAATCATACCACTCCAATCGTCGTTTACTCTATTGGTGTAAAACCCATTTTTAAGATCTGCAACCTTTTCAAACTAACCAGATCTTTACGACATAGACATTAAGAAATTGAATATTCTTTCAGTATATGACCTAAATAATATTTAGATTTGTATATAACAATGTGTTCTGGCAGTTATTTTCTCAAGCCATTACATAATGGTTTCTCAACTTTAAAATAATATTGAACCAGGAAAACTTTTATGAAATTAGCTAATTCAGAAATTCATAGAGTCAGTAAAAGTGAGTCAGCAGTTGTTTTGCTTTCCCATTAATGCACATTGGCCAACAGAGAGCACTGCAGAGCATGTCTTACATTTTGGTGTAAAGATCATGTAGTCTTGGAGTATGGCCACAAGGTGTCATACTGTACATCTAAAAGAATACAGACGAAGGATGGCTGTAGACACAGGAGTTCAGCGTGAAGGGCTGCATTAACTGCGATAAGGTAATTATTAAGTAATTCAACACCAAAAATGACTATATGACATATTTGGAATTTTAAATGCACTCATATATCTCAAGCAGCTGAAGAAAAAACATTCCATTTTAAAATACAAAACAGTGAAAACAGCTGATGTTACAGACAACGTTTCCCAGGTTTCCATTTCACTGTTCTTTTTCCTAGCAACATCACAGACCTTTGAACCCAAAAAAAACGTCTTAGCAACAATCTGTATTTTTCCCTCTGCGCTTTAGGCAACATTTTCTCACTCCAGACCTACATTTAATGGAAAATGTCTCGGAGACGCCTGCTGTGTTACTGTGTCCCTGACCTATAAAAGCTGTCCTTACCAGCCCCTGACTGTCCAATGGATCTGAATATGTTACAGCAGTTACAAGTAAAATAAAACGTTTAACCACCATGAATTGTATATAGATCTCCATCTTTTATTGATGTTGCAACTTGGCACTAGTACAACTCTTACAGCAGCGGATTGAGACAATGCTTGTGACAAATGCTGTGACTAAGGCTCAATTAAGTTCCTATCATTCATGACAACGCTTTCAGTTCTCAAGTAGTGTTTGTATTCCTGGAAAACTATCCATAGTGAAACTAAAACTGGCCTCTTGAGTTTTTAAATATGAGCTTATCTATACCATTATAAAGATGGTTGTTTGGAGGATGGTTAAATCTTAACATGCTGAATTTGAGTGTGCTGGGGCCCCGGTTCCCCACCACCAGACATTCATTTGTGGAGTTATGACCTTGGGGACCCTGGGGAGTGAGGGGCCCTCTCCTTCAAAGCTGACCAGAAATTTACAAAAAACCCACCTCAACAGACCCATTCTGCTCCCCCTTTAGTCATAATTCAATCCAGAACATAAAAGTGAAATATCTCCCCCAAAACCTGAGACCCTTAACCCTTTGTTCCCGTCCTCATCTCCACAGAAAGATAAACTTAACGTCCGTGGAAAAACGTTGAAGAAATCCAGATTCAAAGAATTCCCAGTGGGGGGTTGTTTCTGGAAACACAAGATATGTTTCATTTAGGCAGGTATACCCCTCAGTCAACTGTCAGCTCTAAATGAATAATGTATGTTTGTGTGTTAAATGTATTCCAGATGAGCAGGAAAGTAAGGTCACTTCAACCCCCCTGAAGTCAAATCAGCAATGCAGTTTGTTCTGATGTAATGTCTACTTGTTATCCCATTGTATACTGCACATCTATCATCGATCTATGATTAGTCTAATGAAGGGGCCTCTTTAATGTTTTGTAGGAAAAATCTCTGGGAGCCAGAGGGGGACAGATGATCTATTAATTAGTACGACAAATAAGCAAAAATAGAAGTGTGTTTCTTTATTTCTCTCCGTTTTCTTTCCCCAATCATTCGGTGTACAGCTGTAACTAACTAACCAATGTATTGTATATCTTTAACATGTAACTGTCATAAAAAACGTGAAAACGCCTGTTACAATTTTACTGACCTGAAAGCGAGGTTGCCAAACTGCTGGTTTTGTTTAACCAAGACTACAAAATATAATGAATATATTAAGAGAAAAGCAGCATATTTTTAGATGCAGGTACTGGAAACGTCTGTATCCCCAACCAAAGTACCAGGAAACCTGTTGACTTGTTCCTGCTTGTTGCTCCGTTATCCATCAACACATCTCTTCATGTGTCGACATAATGTGTCGAGGACATAGTGTGGATGTGAATTGGCTGCAGAAGCTGTGATGTGTTACTGATGGGACCACACAAACAAGCCAGGGACTGCGACAAACTGGAATGTTTTCATTGCCACGGATCTGAAGAAAAACACAGATCTTGTTTTCCTGACCCGTAACAAAGGCTTTCTTTCATTTCATTCAACTTTGTTAAAACCACTTATTATAAAACATCAAAGGGATATTTTTAGCTATTACTCAAATGTGTCGTAAAGCCCTGATTTAGAGGCAGTTTTCTGGTAAAATTACCTACTTTAACTACAATGAGCATCCTTGTGTAGTCCCTTTTTAAAACCTTGTTGTGATGCGTTTGCAGTGATTTAAAGCCCAGTTGTGACTTGGCTTTATATTCCAAAGTTAACCATGAATAATGGCGTCAGTGAAAGCTGGAGACAAGGAGAACTAAAGCATCTGACAAGATATTGCTCCGCATACAGGTTGTGTCAGCGTTATCATCTTGTTTCCTGGGTCATCTGTGTCTAAGGCACTACCCCCCCACCCCCACCCTTGTGTCTTATTGCGTCGTGACTCATATCTGAAGCCTCTGAGGGGATTTTCCTTCAGTTTTTGATGGAGAGTACTACAAAACTAAATGAAATTCTATTTCCAGGTAAATAAAAAACGCATACACCTATTGCACATTTGGCAACATGGTGGTTTTCATTGTATTCCTATGTTTAATTCTGAAGGCTTATAAGAACAATAAGGCAGCATTACCTTACTACTTAGAGATATGTCAGTGCCTATACGTGCGCTGACACAGTTAACTGCAATTACTCCTATCACTGTTTTTCTGCTCTGGGATTGGTGTGCTAATCTCTGAAAACATTTATGCGTTTAGGCCCTTACAGGTGGATATATAATTCGGCATAATAGGATCAAGGGTGATTATCCTCACTTATTTGTTAGGGGTCAAAGCCTTAGGAAGGGCCTGCGGATAACAAAGAGAGGCTGTGGACCATAGTCACTGCCGATACAGTTTAAAGAAGCCTGTCTGCCAAGGACACATCTGATACTTTGATCCTAACTACAGAGAGAAAGTGTTTGCAGGACATAGTTGATTTAAGAAGAACTTGAGCATGTGAGAACGACATGTAATTCAGAAAAGTTAAAAATAAAGGCTCAGCCAAAAAAATTGTTCTCAAATTAGATTTTACGCTTTAAGATTTGTGTTGCTCTTTAATTTGAAAATAAACTGGTTTAAAATGTGAATCACAAAGAATTAACATTAAAACAAAGCTATAAATGAAGTTTTTATGTTTGTAGCTTTCAGCAAATCTTATCATTTTTCAAGTGATTTGATATCTTCTGCTTCTCCACACCAATTTCAGGGGCTTCCCTTCAGAGAGGAGATTTCTGGAGGAATTCATGAGAGGCCTGTCGTGTTTTATTGTGCAGGAAATTGAACATTTACTCTTTTGTTTACTTAATATAAAAAACAAATTACAGTAAAATCTATGCACAGCATGACATTATTGCAAAAAGAGAATAAAGGGAAAAGACACAACTCGTTCATGTTGCATGCAAACAAAAATGATTCGACTAACAAAACTAAAGTATTCAGTTTGAAATAAGTAGATCAAATCATTTTATTGTATGAAAAATATATCCATAAAACGGAACAATATGTACAAAGTAGTCGCGCCATGCAGGGCAGAGAGCTGCACCTTCACGATGATCTCCAGTATGAAAAAACATCAGTATCGGTTCTCTGGTTTTAGACCGTTTAAAAACCGACCTTCACTAAATACTGAGGAGCACAGTGATGCGCACATCTCATCCTGCTGGTTCAACAAATGCGCATTAAGACGAGGAAAAGAAATACAAACTTTTGACACAACATACCTACTTTTGTTCACGGACTTAGTTTAAAAAAAAAACTAACCTTTTTTGTAGGTTGTTCCTAACAGGATGTCTAGATGTCCAATATGATATGAAATCACCGACTGTCTGCTATGTTGAACACATAACTTCGATTCAACCATATCAAAAATAAATACACTTACACCATTATTGGCGGAGAAAAATTTATCTAATAAGAGTTATAATACTGAATAAATGCAGCATTTTTTGTTTTCGTCACAGCTCTACAAAGATGAGAATTAATCTACACATTAATAACTAGATTATTGGATTTTCCCAGCGTTTCCCTGTATTGATCCAGCCAGTCTCTGAGCTCTGTGATTCGATAGCCCTCAGGTCCTCTGCCACCTTGGTAAACTATCTTTCCCTCCTGCAGAATATAAAGTCTGTCGAAATAAGCTCCGTACGCAGCGTTGGAGGAGTTTTCCATACAGTCGACCACCACCGGGCAGCCGGGCATCTCCAGGTGCATCAGCTGAGCCGCGTTCAGCCGGTCCTCCAGACACCGGTGTTTGGGGATCTGATAGGGCGCGTCAGTGCTCACCCAGCCGTCCGAGGGGTGCGCTTCCTCGATGTAAACAACTACAGAGTCTGCTATGTCTGCGTTCTGCTGCACGACTCCCTGGAAAGCCTTGAGACGCGCCATGAACGGCGGTCAGGTGCAGCTCCCAAAGTTGAGGATGAGCGGTCTCTTGTCTTTTGCGTAATCGAGGATGCGGCTGCGCTGCTGATCCCCCAGCTGAACAACTTCGCTGTTAGGCGCTCCATGCCCGAGATGCGCTGCCTTCAGGAAGTCCAGTTTATGGCCGTGCCACACTGCTTTGAGTGACTCCATGCTGAAGAGACGGTTCGAGTCCGATATGCACAATGGAGGATCGATGGCATCGCCCTCCTGCTCTTTCATCCTTAAGAAAACCCTTTTCCTTATGCATAAAAAGTCAAGCAGCCAAAACATGACTGCTGCCATTAGAAAACGGGGCAGCAAGACGAGACAGACTATTGCATTTTTGATAGATTTAATAGTATTCATTATCACTTGGAATTACTACCCGGATGGTATTGAGCTGTGCCACGATCTTGTGGATTGAAGTTGGGTTACTTGCAACTTCCCCTCTTTTTATAGCACCGGAAGATTTGAATGAATCACACCCCGCCTCCAAACTGGGGCCGAGGCCTCACATGGTGGGGATTACCTTCTGTCAACTCCACAGCTTTGAGCCACAGCCAAGGTCCAAGGGTGCGGCACAGCGGTGCGATGTTCGCTCATGATATTTTATCATCCGACTTAACGTTTTCAACTAAATACTCATAAGGGATATACAGTGAAATCGTTTAAATGATCGAGAAAATTATTGGTGTAAAGTGGGTGCTGCTGCAGACGTTTCCACTGCAACGTCAATGGCAGTTTCCTGGAGCACATTTTGGCAGATGCTGACTAGCTACTCCACTTTAAGGACAGCTTGTACAATTACACTGCATGATATACTAACAGACAATTGACTGTTTGTCCTTGAGCAAAAGTCATATTGTCCATGTCGACCGGTGTTAACTCATCAAATAGATATCATCAATACATCATCAATACACTCACATTCAGAGGTGAATATTAATATGGCACATCTTTAATTTCAGAATAATTAAGAATTGAAAATATAAAGCAGTGAGAATTATGTGAAGTGATTCATTCTGATCCTTATCACAAATCCTGAATTCTTTGAAAAAAGGGTCTCAATATTTTTAGAAGGTCACAATATTGAGTACATTTCAGAAGTGACATTTAAAGTAAGAATACGAGAGCATGAGAAAATGTGAATTTTGTGTTTCATGTGAACATAATCCTCTTCCTCAGATGCTATACTGTTTCAACTAATGTAAAAACAGTCTGTAGTAACATTAAACACAGGACACATTAACAGGGAGTCTGTCGGGGGATGCTGGTTCCTGGGAAGCATTTCAACAGTAAACTTCTATAAAAACCCTAATTGTTCTCAAAGTAGTAATCAAAGCGTCCAAAAACCAAAAAGATGTACCTGCACTGCGTGACAGTTTGCCCAATAAGTTTAATGTTTCCCCGACCAGCAATTGTCCCGACAAGGTATCACATTTCAAACAGTATGCTCTTGAACCCTGATCTGATGTTGTCAGCTATCTGTGCAGCCTTATGGCTTATAGCAGCTTCACTACAGATCATCTGACAAAACAGGGCTAACTGATTGAGCTACGTGTATCGGCCTTTCGAGACCATCAATTAAATATAGCTGTAAAGCTGTCTGACAAATATGATCTACTACTCAACTTGAAATGTGTAATTGGTTATGTTTAAATGCAAAACAAGTTATGGATAGAACAATGTCAGCTCATCAGCCACCCAGAACTTGCTCTGTAATAAAGGAATATACAAAAAATTGAAGATGTCTGATTCAAAACAGCACAAATAGATTCATGAATGGATGCCACATTTTCACACGGATTTTCTCTGTAGTTGACTATATTTACTTGGTTTTTAGGTGTAATAATTTCATGTCACTGTCATCATTTCAAATGAAAAAAAAACAGATTTCAAGTAATGCAGCAGTCGCTTCCTGGAAGATAGCCTGAGCTTCATAGTCTTCACACTCCCTGCTGGTCCCAAACGGCACGGTACAGTGGAGGCTGGATTAAATGCCTTGTTAAAAGCCTTAGCAAAAAAGTCAAGCATGAAGCCCGAAATGATTAAAATTTATAACATGACCGCAGAGTTAAGGCAGGATCTGGAGAAATGAGGTCTCGAGCACACGGTAAGAATTAAAGCACTTCAGTCTGTAGCTTCTTATTAAGCTATCACGGAGAAATTCACAGCATGCAGATGGCTGCTCTCATATTTGTCAAGAAAAAATAAATGCACAAGCCAAACACATGACAAATTCGGCAGTCGTAGCAGAGATTAATAACGAATTCTGTAATATTAAACCTGTGGTTATTCGGCTGAACACAGATTGTTCTCCAATGAACTCAGCTGACTGTTATAAGCAATACATAGTTTCACAAACTATAGAAAAGTAAAACAACTTATTACAGAGAAACCTATTAAAGGCAACTGCAACAAACACTTTAAAAGTTTTACTCTCACCAGGGAGCCGAAGGACGATATTCAAAACACCCGTGAGAATCCACCCACAGAAATAAACAACTTCATTAGCTTCATGCATAACAAGGCCACAAACTGCTTTCCAAAGGAAAAGCGAAGAGAGGGGCTAAAAGCATCTTCTCACAGCACAACTGCACAGAAAACCTTCCACACATTATTGCCTGAAGTCCGCTGCACAGTTCGGCTGGTTGTTGTGAATTCCAACAACAGGGAGTCTAGAAGATCAAAGATAAAATGAGAATATTTTAAGTATTACAACTAATAACTAAATAAGAGGACTTTAAGACCATAAGCCCACAGTATTGTGGACTGTTAACGCCTGACTAAAGATAACAGATGTGTTGTTCAGCATACCTCCCTTTCTCAGCTCTGTCGGGTCAAATCTAAACTTTGCACAAATGAAAGACTTGCTGTAATTTAAGTCTGCATACATCTCAAACTGGGGTGGACTAGATAGGTAAGAGACCGGGTCATTGTTGTGTCGTGTTTATATCTGGCTCTTAATTGAATGTGGTGATCACACACACAATCAGCTGATCTTTTTTAGATATCATATTTGTGCTAATCTTAATTCATATAATTTGTACTTCCTTACACATAGCATCAGCTTTGGTTATGTCTCTTTGTTATGCATCTTTTTTACTCCAGTAAACAATCCACCATAAACATTTTCAAGCTCTTTAATAGGCTGGTTTTCCTGCTAAATGCTGGTTGCCCAATGACCTACAGGTAAAAAACAATGCTGCCGATAGGTGAACGTTTGGTGAGGTGTTTAGGCCACCTTTATTAGATATATCTTTTAAATGTATGTATTCATTTAGTATTGATATAATTGGGTGTATAAGAAATGTGTATATTAGTTAATTTCTACTGTGCCAAATATTGTTTTCTAAAGCTAAATAGAGAAGGAAACATTTTAAGAATATAGCTCCCTAGTTGAATTGGCAACTTGTTTTATTTTTTAAGCCAGTGTCTAAAATCTTCTCTCGTTCGGCAAGGATTACACAGCTATATTACATGATGAGAGATACTGTAGGGATCCCTTATATCCTCATTTCATGCATGTCCACACACTGATTAATGTTAATGAGTGTGTGTCGGGTCTTGTGTACTAGAGAGTGATTTGTTCAGCGTCTGTATGCTTCACAGGGATTCAACATCTGGACACACATATTAGCCCTGACTGGCCAAATGCCATTCACTGGTCTGGTGTGATTATTCAACAAAAGCATTCCAGGCCTATAGTGAGCACTAGTGAGCCCATGGTATATTGGTTAAACTGTAATCTCCTGTTACAGTAAATCCATGTCATATTTGACAGCTGGGTGGCCGAAAACCAGACATGGAGGGAAGAAGTCTTTTGTCTGCAGCGCACTGTCGTCTCGGTTTATTAGCCTAAAATTAAACACACAAGTGGAGTCCATAAAGTTTCCATAACAACATATTGTTATTAAATAATCAAAAAGAAGAAGCAAATGTTTTTGTTTAAAATTGTTGAACTTATTTCCTTTAATTGTTTTCTCATATTTCAGGCTCTATACTCAGATTTGAAAAAATCTATTTCTTATTGATAATGAATAGTTTTTTTTGAATTCATACCTTGAGTTGTGGAGTCAGGGCTGTTGAAACACCGCATTTTGAGAGGTCCAAGTTACTGTTATCAATAAATCAAAAGCAAAACAAGAAGAGTGAGGTGGGAATACGCCAAGACAATAAACCCAACGGATGCACTTACACTGAAACAAGCTAAACATTTACTATAATATTCCTCACATTATTAAATTAAACCGCAATGGTTTAATGGCACCCAACTGGAGAATAAGCGCCATCTGCTATCTCAACTCATAATAGCATTAATGGTTTTTAAAAAGTCAAACCAACTTTCCAGGAATTCAGTTAAAATGTGTGTTCAATTTGGATTAAAACCTGGATTACATTAGACCCAATATGGTAGGATTACTTTCTGTAAATGTTATTATTGATAAATCTGGCTGTGAATAAATGTAACTATATTAAAACATCATTGGTTACATTGTATTGATTTATCAATCCGTTTTTTATTACTATTTCAGTATTAAGTACAATATATTTGGGTTGGAAAATACATTTCAAGATGTCAACATTTTGGGTTCTGGGAATTCATTCTGGACATTTTTGACCATCTTCAGACTTTTTAGACCATACCACTGACTGAAAAACTCTTAAATTATTATCAGTAGAAATGGAAGTGTGTTATTGGCAATATTTTATACGATATAAATCAAATATTGCTTTTTGTTGTTCCAGTGTGTATACAGGGGCAGACTAAACTTAATATGAGCATATTGTTTTCTTTACACAAAACAAATGGGGTAAAAATGTGTCTTGTGGTATTCACTATCATTTGCTGTAAGTGATGGCAGACTGCTGCTCATTTAGACAGGGAGAGAAAGAGAGATGACTGTTGTAGTTGTAATGAGTTCAGCAGCTGACTCATGATTCCTCAGTGCCTTTTTGGTAGACATTTTAACGGATCTGTCGTCTTTTTGTCCTTCAGTTCTTTCCCTTTGAGGCAGGCCCCCCTCGCTCTCACCCCTCCTTTCTTGCCCGCATTGGAAATGTATTAACACATTATTATCTAAACCATCCTTACTTTCTCAAAGCGAGAGAACAGAAGTGTTTTCATGAGGGGGGAAAAAGGCTCACCTGCTGTGCCTAGATTTGCTTTGAGGAATTACGTTTTTGTTGTTTTCGGCAGAAAACCAGAGATGCCTTTTACCTCCTATAAACGTTGCCGGATTCTTGGCAGCTGCTGCCGGTTCAGCTGAGGACAATGCAGATCTGGGAAACAGTCCTTTTACTGCTGCTTACTTATTGTGCTGGCGGGGCTCCAGAAACCGTAACTGATGAAATATCATAAAGACTGAACCACAAAACAGATTTATGATAAGTTTTCGATGCTGGCTTCTTCTCTTTCATGTCACTGATATCTGTTGCGCTCTCCTATCCGCTTCACCCTCCACGACCCAGTCTAAATCAAAGAGCACTAGTGTTCACGCTCAACTTGAATGAACTGCTGTTGCCTGCCCTGTGGGCTGTTTGTATCTCAGCAACTGGTGAGCCAATGAGGAGCGGGCTAAAATGTTATAATAATCTGTTTCATCCTGCTAGTCACATCATTCACAAGGCGATTCAAATAATCATCTTAGTCTGGACATTTCTTCCAACAAGAACAACCTATTAATATTAACAATCCCAGTGGCAAGCAGCAGTGTTTCAACCTATTAAACTAACCTAATCTTTAGAGAGCTATTTAAAAAAAGAGAATATTAAAAGGAGATAAAAGGATTTAGAAATGTATAAATGTTGTCTTTAAACCATTTATTGTGGGCTGATAGAGGGAGATGGTTTGTCACCTTCTTGTTTTCTGAGTGTCAATGATATTGTAATGTTATACCATTAGTGACTTTGATGGCATTGTGATGTCTCTACAGCAGCTTTAGGCTGAATGGTAATGTTACAGATATAGACCTCGTGAAAGATGACTGTCTGCCTGTCTGCTACTAAACAAAAGAACAACTGTCTGAGCCAAATCTCAAAGAAACACTGACACCTGATCAGTTGTACAGTAGGTAAGATTTCCTCGTATAAACAATGTAATAAAATACTTCTTCAGGGAACAAAAGAATGATTAAAATGTTAAAAAGACACAAAAAAGCTAAAGAAAGAAACTGCCTACATATTAGAGTGGGTTTATTGGAATACAAAGTCATGAACAAAGAAATAAGTGGGCACTAATAGACTTTCTCCAGGTCTTTTCTGCAGGGTCCACCTTTGGCAGATAATACAATATATATACATATTTTCAAGCCCGCAATGCCAGCGCAGAACCATTAATAATTTGTATTTAGCCTGGCCGCGCACCACGTTATAACTGAAATCAATTTCAGTTAATTGTTTGCTTCATAAATCTTTCTCGTACAGAGATAAATGAAAGAATTGAGGAACTGGAAGAGAATAACAGAAAGAGCCAACTCTGGAGTTAACACACATGGTTGGGGTGCAGGCTACATTGCTAGATAGCTAAAACTAGTCCGTCTGTACACCTTCTATATTGGCAGCACAAAATGTATATCGTCGTGTACCACATGGTTAATATTCACATTGTTGCCTGCAAGAGGCACAAGAGAGCAAGCATGCAGCTAAATGCCATGTCACTGGGACACTTGAAAGAAACATGCTGATGTTATTGTTGTCAGTGACACACATGCCTTTTCAGCTACAACTAGTGAAAATGTCTGCCGTGAAAAAAGGCTTGCAGGTAGAGCAGGACGGAGAGTTAGATATTTTGGATTGGCCTAGATCCTTTGTGTGTGTGTGTGTGTGTACGTGTGTGTGTTTATTTTGTGTGTGTGTGTGTAATCCCTTTTCCTAACAATGTTGCTCAAGACACAGATAACCTTTTGTTCTAAACAATACCTCAAATGTGTATCTCTTTAGGTAAATATTAAAACAAATATTTATATTAAAGCCGATAAAATGGATGATTGTCTTTCCTCTATGGGTGAACTCTATACAGAGAAAGCAGAAACAATGACAATAAGTGTACCTTTGGATTACACTATATGCAAATGATCTTGGACTACACCTCTCTTCAAACCTGTAGTGCAATTGCTTTTGTTTTGCTATTTATACGGTGAGATATTCTCTCTGCGGTTTTGGTGTTTATGGCAAGTCGAGACACAGTTTCATGACTCTGGTTGTCTTGCCCTTATTTGCACTCTCTACGTAATGATGATGAGGAGCATGTCCTCATGTGGCATCTCCACTGCTGCCTGTTTGAGCTTATTAGCGAGTGCCCGTCTGTACACACATTGATGCCAGGCCTCAGGACAGATGGTGGCAAGACAGGGTGGGTGAGAACATCTCTGACACACACACACACACACACACACACACACACACACACACACACACACACACACACACACACACACACACACACACACACACACACACACACACACACACACACACACACACACACACACACACACACACGTAGATATGATCAAACCTTGACTGTGTGTTCATTTAAGATATTCTACTGGAGTGCAAATGGTTTATAAATAACTGTTTGCAGGAACACTGCAGCATCAGTGAAGTCGAAATACATCTATCCTGGTTTGTTTGCTAATAATATTAACCGGCCAGAAGCAAGGTGCGCTTCTTTTGCAAACCTTTTTTCTGCATGTTCAAAATGGTTAATGTGCGGTTTAGGAGTTTACCAAAAACAAAATCCCTAGGAGGTGAATCAAAGCTCTGCTGTCCTCATGAGGTTGTTGTGCACTCAACAGTGTTTAATAGGATGTGTTTTCAGCCCTGAGTTGTCTCTGCGGGATGACGCTAAAGCAGTGGGATAAACATCAACTGGCAGCATTTGTGATGCTGGAGAGGAAGGTGAAGCAAACACTGAAGGCTGAGATCTTCAGGCGAGCGGAGGGCAGAGCAAGTTAACAAACGGATACAACTTTAAGTAAGATGCTCTGTAAAACGGGATTAGTGGTGTGGGTTTGTCTTCGATGAGCAGTTTGAAAAATCATGGCTTTGTTCATTAACTGAAATCCAATTGTTTTTCAATTATTCTCAATTGATTCATTAATCGTTTATCAGGTCAAATGTAGAAGAAATGGCATTATTATGAGTTGTAATCTTGTAGAGTGAAAGAGGATATCTTTAAATGGTGTGTTATCAACCAAGAGTCCACAACCCAAAGGAAAAGAAATTGCAGAAAAAAACTCATATGAAACGCGGCTATCATATATATTGCATTTCTTACAAAACCTACGGAATTGTTATAAAGATCTTAATAAACCTTTTTAGTCTTTCATTTAAAAACATTTTGAATTCCCCAAATTCCAATCCAAAAACAAGAAATTCTAGGAATCTGGCCTGATTTATGTAATTACAGATGAAAGAGATCAGTAAGCTTGAGTCTTATAATATTTCCAGTTCAAGATGATTGAAACATTATTTGTTTCACCACTGAACATGCTCTAAGTGTACGTTTATTCTTGGCTCTTCATTCAATCTTATATTAAATCCGTTTTTAAATACATTATTTTAACATTGTGTTGTATATGTATTTATTTGACCACATGCATATCTATATTACACTTGCCTAAACACTTGCTAAAAACTTAAACACAGATCAATACTGTGCTTGAGTAAGAGGATGCAACTAGATCTCTTCAAATACATGTTTTCCCCACATGTTTTACCACTTAAAATCCAGGCATAAACACATGACTGAAAAGCGTGATGTCATGTGTTTCTTATTTGTATTATTAGTTTAAGACTTACACACTCAGAAAACAAAACAACAGCTTTCTTCTCTACAAAACAGTGTAAAAATGTTTCCTGTTATATATTCCCTAGTTGGTTTTGTGTCATGTGTAAAGTATCTACGTCTAGCTTGCTGTTTAGAGTCCAATAAAAATAATCGTAATGCTGTCCAAATTGCTCAACTGAACAATATTAACAAGCAGGAGATAATAATATGGTTCAAATTTATATCAAATAAGGCTTGCAATAACATGAGCGTGTGGGTGCTGGAACAAAAAAGGTGTGTTTCAAGTGTTTTTAAGTGAAGAGAGAATTGCAAACATTTAAAGTCATCAAACAACAACTCCTCGTAAATTAGGGGGATTTACAGCGAATCCAGCTGCTTTCCATTGGTTTGATTTCGATTGGTTTAACAGCTATTTTAGAAGATTTCATGATTTGTTTAAGGATTACAATATAAATCAAGGAACTCAAAGGATGTTAACATTAGAAAAACCGTCCAAATTTCGAAATTTGAGGTCATCCACAGCTGAGCATGAAAGCTTTTTATTTTGTATTTCATCCGTCCTCGTTTTCCTTATTCAACCCCATCTCCCCAATCTGCAACTACACATCCCCCCCTCCCTACCATACTCTCCTCTTCATTATTGCCTTGGCTTTGTAAGACCCCCTGGTGAATCCTGGCATCACACTCTCATTTTTCAAAGGAATGAAAATGCAGCACTGGTCTGTGCCATCAGTTTGCACTATTCCCCCTTTCATCTGCCTGGACATATTAAGACAAGAATTGCGAAACTCTGCAGCAGCTCCCACATGAATCGGTCTTAGCCCCCCAGTGGGAACGTGTGCTGGTCATTTCAGGTCCCGTTTCAGACTAGCGAGGGCGAGTTAGGCAGAGAGAGAGATCAAGTTAGAGCGATAGTGACAACAGACACAACTTGAAGAGAGACAGAAGATAGAGAGGGCATGTGGCCTGTGCTTTTGAGGGTACAGCATTTGTTGCTTTAGTGTCCTTGTTTTTAAGAACACTGTGTGCCATGATAAGGAGCCACACTGACCACTTAGGAGAAACAGTGGCAAGCCAAGTATAACAAAATACTCAATGGCCCAGAAGATGTATGCAACTCTTTTCCCCATATGCATCTAGTTTTCCAATTACATTGTGGTGAAAAACGTAATCACTGCATGGATTTTGTCCAAACTAAGTGTATGTGGTGCATTTACAGTCAACAAGTCTTAGGGAGTAGATTGGGAGGGGATGGTGGGCCTAACCCCTAATTTAAAACTACTGGGTTATTCAACCTAGGGCCCTCCATAACACGATGCCCTCAACAAGCAAATAAGCCGGACAATTATAACCTACATAATAAGCTTAAACAAGCGCCTAAAGTGAGCAATATGGTTTAAGACCCTAGGCAACAGTGGAGCTAATTTAGTCTGTTTTGTAAAGTGCCAATAAGGCAAAGGGGAAGGTGTTTTGGATAAGGGCTTTGCAGCAATAAAAGGGAGGTTAAGATGGCCCATGTTTAGCTGAAGCAGAGATAACTCTTGAAAGAAACAAGCAGGGGTCTACAAAAAGGACACTTGAATAGGCAGGAGGGAGGGAAGTGGCAACGGGCACTTAGGAAGAAAAGATCACAATACACATTGAATAAGGGCTTTTGAATTACTATAAAAAGATTTTAAAAAGCAAATTACCAACATAATTGAGTATATATCAAATAAATAAACACTAGAATATTGTTGTAGTGGATTGACACATAACACACATTGAATGAAGCCCCATTGGGCACCCTCTGACACAATGCCTAAACGCATAAATTATAACATAAATAATAAACCTTGGCATATCGTATGCAATTGATGATTTCCCATGACTTGATTTCTTCCATTTGCTCACATCAGCTTTAGGTAAGGTCATTTAAGTTCAACACACAGGGTTTCCCACTAATAGACTTTACTTGGGCGGGCCGCCCAGGTATATTAACGGCCGACCAAGTATATTTCGCGACCCATTTAGTTTTGTTTTTTTTGTACACAACGCTGCGCAAATGTGGGTCTTCCTCACACAGGGTGACTGGCTGTCTACATGATGTGGCTCGCCGACATGGCCACTGTCATAGATCATAAATCAAAGCCCTTGATTGGTCTCTGTGTGTTATTCAAGTTTGGGATAACCTCAGCTCAGGTGAGGTAAATTACTCTCTGACTGTTTAGATAGTTAACTTAGTCTAAGTTCTCGGTGGGTCTCAAACGATTTGTTCACCATTTATGTAAACACATATTTCCATTTGAAGGGGGAGTGATTAGTCAAATATGCATGAATAAAAAAAAAAAAGTTAACTAGGTGAAAAAAGGTAAGATACACTTTTAAAACTTGTTGAGGGCTAAAACTAGTCTTTGCTGCTGCCTCAAAGAGGAGCAGGGGGAGAGGAGGGAGACAGGAGAGGCTGATTCAGGAGCACAGACACGCTCATAACTATAAATGAACCAAACATAAATAAATAAACAAGTTTCAGTGTTTTTTTCATATTGGAAATGGTATGTTATTGGTTATGGCCATGATTGTATGATTATTGAAATGTATACAGTTCTGTTTCCTATACAGTAGGTGTTTCCATAGATCTAGTCTCTTTATTTCCCCTCAAAATGCACCAGATTGATGCATTTAACTCCAAAATTAAAAAAACTAATTAAAAAATTAAATAGTAACCCATGTCCATATGTTTATTTGTGGGTAGTACATTTAAACTATATGGCTATCACTATGGGCAGCAACGCTGCAAATATTGACAAATAAATCCAGCAAAATGGCACAAAAACTGGTAGTTGCCTGGCTGGGTGTATCATTTCCCGCCTGACTTATTGTCTCGGTCCGGCCCTGGCTGTACCTGTTCGCTCTGCCATCGCATTTAGGGTCTGCTCAGAAGCAACCAACAGAAAAGTTAATGTTGTTGTTGTTGTTGCACGTCACCTCACCCCCCCCCTCCCAAGTATATTTCAGATCTGTGGGAAACACTGAAAGAAATACCAATCCCACACTCAGTGAGAGAGTCATTCAAATCACGCCTACTTCCTCCCTCCGCACGCCTGGCTAATGTGAAGTTGCCGTGTGTTGTTGTCGTGGAAAGGTGTGAAGCAACAGACAATGATGAAAGATCCACAAATCTTTTTTACAAGCATACTGACACCCTTAACACCCACCTCCTCCCTAACCGCTTTTGCTGCACTATTATTACACAACTTGTGCTTTTCTTTTTCTAGGAAATAACTTTTATCTTTCAGAGAATCATAAGCTTGTCAGAACACACTAGGTAGTTTTAAGACCATTTTTAGATAGATAAGCCAATACAGGTGATTGCCTTAAAGGCCAACGTAATTTATGAGCTGTACTGATTGAAGAATAGGTAGTAGTTATTCAACAAGAATTGAATCCAGTGTTTCTTACAAGAGAATAAAAGCAACTTCTCCAAACATGAGTTTTAGTCTTGCAAAAGCTGTTGTCAGTGCCCTCTGCCTCCTACACAGTACTGAGAAACTTTTTGTTCAAAAAAAAATCACATCCTGAAAGTCTGGTTACATAAGGATACACAAGTCTACTTTCAATTTGTGATTCCATATTTAAAGTGTGTGTGGGGGATGTGGGAGTTTTTCTTTTAGTAAACACCTACCTACCTACCTACGTACGTACCAGCCAATGCGTTAGAGCTGTCTGGAGGGAAAACAAGAGAGCCATAAGGAAAGATACAAACTCAGAGGTTTGAGCTGAAGACTGCTGAACAATGTAGGCTTAGTAAGAGTTTATAAAGAGACAATCAAAAATCATGAAACTCATTACGTCCACTTTGATCAGATTGGAGAAAATCAATATCAGTGATTTTGTGAGGAAGAAGAAAAAGGCTATTGCATTGGTTATATTCAATCTTCAGGCCAACTGTTTGAGTGATTTTGGTTAAAACTTCATTGAGTAGCCTTTTTTGTTGTACTCACAAGTTCATCTTAGCTTTACAGCATGTCATTCAATTGTTTTGTTATTTTTGTATTAACATTCACCCTGACAATTTGAACTTTCTTCTACGATTAGGTAATCTTAGATGTTAGACGAGTAGGCAGGTGGTGATAAGATTGTACATTTTCCTGAGTTGATAGTGGTCCCCATTTTGAATCAGTGCTGTGAGTGTAGTTTTTAACACATTTCAACAACTCCAAATAAATCTTTAATACCTGTTACTTTTCCCCAGGCACCTTGACTATTTATTTTTCAGAGGGAACATAAAACAAAGTCTAGTTCATTATCGCAAAAATAAGCCCCAACTGGGCGAGTTAATCCACAAAGGAGAAAAACATATATAAAACCTGGCTCCACCACTTTACACCTGGTCCTGAAGTGCTTTTTGAATCTGAAACTGAAGTGCAATCAGGCCGGCCAGACCTCCAGAGGTAGTCTGGCTCCCGCTGTTATCAGATCTCAGTCAGAATCTCCCAGGTGTTATTTCATGAAAACCACACAGTGTGTTTCTGACATTTCTTATAAAGTACAAAAGGTTCGTCGTAACTCATGCTGAGGTTTTTCTTGTATCCACTAAGACCTTGTATTTCCTATTCATAGTGAAGGAGTGACAGCTGCAAACAAGGTCACTTTTCATCGGTTTTGTTGCCTCCTGCTTAGACTCATAAAATCGGAGCCTTTCTGCACATGGAAAGCAAATACAGACTATACAGTATCATGTGAACACCCTCAAAGTTTCATCTGCTATTGGCAACCAAATGTGAGCCTGTTCTGGCAATCATCTGGCCGGCATTTATCACCAAGGGTTGTAGACCATGTGTATAATGGTTTATAATATATTGTCTGGAAAGTAATAACAAGCAAAGCAAAAAAAAGTCACCCTCCTAGTTATAAGTAAATTGATAAATTAGGGAGCTCTTACAAATAAATGACAGCTCTTATACAGGGAAGACAGTAGAGATGGCTTTGGATAGGTTTTCTGAAGTAGTTAACTGATAAGGGGGCGTGTGGTACAGTGGGTTGAGCGTTGGTGTTGGGATCAGGGGGTCACAGGTTCAAACCCCACTGCAGTCAGTATGTCGTTGTGTCCCTGGGCAAGACACTTCACCCCAAATTGCTCCTGCTGGGATTGCCCACAGTATTGAGTATGTAAATCGCTTTGGATAAAAGTGACATGTAATGTAATTTTAATATTAACAGCTTATCTGATCATTGAATTCACAAAGGGACCAGTTGAGTTATGAGATGCTGTATTGAAGCAACCTAAATTGACCGTTCCTTTCTTCCTGAATTCTATTTATATGCAAATATTTCATGAAACCTTGGTTCTATAAATTACCATATTTTGAATGCACTTGTTTTGATTCTAGTAATATAAGTGTAGCCTATGCATTTACCTAAAACAACATATACTTATCCATCCCACTAGATTGGACAACATCTGGTCCAATCCATGATGAGTAGAGATGTGACATTGTAAGTGTACCATGTATATGTTCAAACTGTGCTGTATGGCAGATGGCGCAGAAAAACACTTTGTGACCTCATGTCATACGTAAAGAACATCTGGAATTTAATCAGTTTGTTCCTCAAGAATTACTCGGAGAAGACCACAAATCACTGAGGAAAGCCTCAACATCCTGTGCTGTAATGTATGACGGTGTCCTCATGCACTTGGGGGGGGGTTGCACAGATTATTTCAATTTTGCTGCATGGTTTATGAAGCTGCTGATTATATTAGTTTTGTGGATTGTCAGCATTATCATCGTCATCATCATAATCTTCATCATCCTTGTTTTTGTCTTGAATCAGGGCTGGTGTGAAGATATAACGTGGTTGTGGTCATTCAAACACAAAGTCGCTGGGATTTGAAGCTATGACGCAATGCAGTATTTTTGGTTTTCCTCCTGCTTGCATTGCACTGGTTGCCAGGGAAATAAAGCCCCTTTTTACATCCATGTCATCGGTGCACTTTTCATTAGGAGTGAGATGACCGGATAGCTTTTGCCTACTGTTTATACAACCTGGGTGTACGTCAGTGTCTGTGTGTGCACATGCATGTGTGTGTCTCTTGTTGGACTGTATCCGTCTGCAGCTCTGCCTCTCCATTGTCTGCTGTGATTTCAAAATGACATTCCTTTCACATATTGAGACCTGACATGAGTCCAACTTGACACAGTCATATCTCTGATCTTACTTGTTTACATCATGCTGTGTGCAGGCAGGAGGCAACGAAGCAAAAGCGAGCTTATGCTGAGCAGAGGGAGAGATACGTAGACAGAGAAAGAGAGAGAGAGACAGAGAGAGAGAGAGAGGCAGCGGCAGGACTCAGTGTATTTGCAGTTTCATCCACCCAAAGTTCAGACGAGGACACGCTCGTACATTCGCTGCCTTGAGATTAGTTTTTTGGAAGGCAGCAGGCAGCGGGGAAGGAGTGACATTCGACAGTACAAAATGCATCCCATCTCTAATATGAAACAAATTGAGATGTTTTTGTGTGATGATACAAAAGCCAAAAAATCTCAATCTTGTCAGACAGCTCCTTCCTGTCACATATTCAAGGTGTACAATGAATATGTAGGCACCATATAGGGACCTTTAGAACTCATCAGGAATTAGACAAGGATCACATACAGAGTTACACATCAGAGCAGAACAAAGGGCTAAGGAAGGAGAGAACGTTCATTGGAGACACTGACGATTCTCCGTGGTAATTCTGTTGACACATAAATAGCTAAAAGGGTATACACCCGGAGGAAGGATGGCCTGGACATAATGAAAAGCATGTAAGTTAGCATAATGCGAAGCAGAACATATGCGGGAGGGGGGAGGGGGGGTCCTACGTGCTCTGCATGTGTGAGGGCCAGCATATTGTCTCTGCTCATATTTTGTTTATCAGATAATGCTAAAAAAGCCCTTATCGTTCTACTGAATATACTCCCAGATGTTAGGGCTTGATGCATATAGACAGAGAAATGTTTCCTTCTGTTTCAGCGTATGTTCTCCGTTATGTCTCTTGCATTTAGTGTGAATTACTCCGAGGTTTCCATAAACTATGCAGTGAGGCCCTCTTTTCTAAAGCCTACAGTATGGACCTCTCCAAGAATCCTGGGGGCTGTTAACCTAAAACAGCCTTCCTTTGCCAAAACAAGAACTTTTGAATTTCAGCCCAACAGCTTGCCCTTGAAATAACCAGTAAAGGGCCCGAGTGAATAAGAGCCCGTGGTTAATTTCCACATTAGCCTTTTCATCCAAAAATTGCATTTTTAATTACTTAGGTGAAGTTGTTTTTAAGCTTTTCTGATAGGCGTTAGATGCTGTCAAATGAGACAAAGGCCAAATAAAGAAGTATGCAAATTGATTTGCAACAGACAACCTATGCCAAGGATACACTGACCTACTTGATAGAAGAGATTACACAGACATAAGGAATCATTTGGTGCTAAAAAAAAAGTAAAAGCTAGATGGGCATCTTTCTTTCTTATCTTAAGCTAACTTGTGTGGTAAAGGACTCTCTGTGCTTTTTACTGTAAGGATTAAAAAACTTGGAGGCATGCCTTTTTGATTTCCTATTGCATCAGTCATGTCTCATACATTGTAGAAGTGACGAGTTTCCAGTAGGGGCTTGGGACTAGTCAAGATGCTTTTACTGGAAGAATCAAAGAATGGTTGACAACACATTGACTCACTCAGTTTCAGCTGAAATAACACTGGTTCTGGTAGAAATTAGTTACAACCTGGTATGCATTTCCTTTGCAGGCTGCAGTATAGAATTTATCCTCTCACTTATCCTTTGTAATTTCCTTGCTTTTATTATTTAAGTATTCCAGTCCTTCTATCAATAATACATTGTTCATGTTCAGAATTCAGAAGACTGGCACAAAAAAAGGTTTAATGTGTATCAAACAATCCACCAGACTGCTTGTAAATGTGTGAGAAGCAGATTATGAATGTCCAGGGCAGGCTGTGTTAAATCCTTTGGTGGATTATTGTTATAAGAGGGTCCCGCCGGGGCTAAGTTAAGGTTAACCAGGGATAAGATGACATCATTTATCAAAGATGCGCTAAATACTAGTGACATTATCCACTGAGTCAGGTATGAGACGTGACTACATCCCCAGCTAGCAATGTTAAATACTGTTCAGCACTCTCCATGGATACCAAGTGACTAATTATGGTAGTGTGGTATGAGTTAGATAAGCTATACAACAGTGCTTGATTGAATGAATGAATGCAAGGAGTATGCAGTTGTTAAAGATCCCCTCAAAACATACAAAGTACTTTATATGGAATAGGTTGTTGTGCCTGACACACACAAGTTGAGTTGCCTTGTTCAGGATTCTCCCTCAATGACGAATCAGTGAATAAGCATATATTTTCCATTTCAAAAAGATAAACCACTTGATTCTGTCAGCTACAATTCTCTGTAATGTGCAATGCAGGCTTAAGGTTTCCGTCACGTCTTACCCTCAGATTTACAGAGACCTTGAAGAAACGTTTAGCCTGTAGCAAAAAGAGCCCTTTTGTCTAAAACTCTAAACACATGAAGAGTAAAGGCTAAATATTCAAATGAACCCAACAAACGTTCCTTAGTGAAGAAGAACATTGAGTATGTGAGCTCATGCCAGGATCCATGAGGGGGAAGTGTTGTTCCAAAATTGGCCTGTTGATGTCCCACCTTCCCCAATTTGACTGTGTTGTGACTCAGCTCTACGTCATGTTTAGCAGGGTGACTAATAGTCAGTCATTAAGAAAAATTATACAGTGGTATGTAAACATTATTTATTGATACAGAGGTGTGATAAGCACACATGATTTTCTACACCAAGTCCTGGTGAGGAAGATGGGAAAGCATCAGGAATCTATTACAGTAATAAAGTCTAGGAACTCCATGGTTTCATAATGTACTCGTTATATTTGTATGTGTGTTTTTATGTTCAAATCTGTTCTGGGGTTTAACTCAACAGATCAGAGGCGTTTGAGTGAGTGGTAACTGGCAGTATGTTGACTTGAAAGGCCAGAGTAGCCCATAGTAGTGGTGAGGTAATAAAGTGATAGCTTAACAAGTTAGGGAGCTGAGAGATGAGAAATCTAGCGTAAATGCTCCAGGCCATGTGCTCACTGTATAGATTCAAAGCAAGGGCTTAATGTAATGCTCTAGCACAACAGGATTGTATTAGTCCCAAAAGGGTCAGTAAGGTTAAGAGCCGCTAAGTAGTGTTTAAATCCTTCCTAAGCTCAGCCACCACAATGCAGGCCCCAGCACACTCCTCTGGACTCATTTCACCTCCGGTTGTAGTCTGTAAAACTGGAAAGGCAAAAGGGAAATGTTATTGCTGATGCACGCACAAGCCAGTATTTCCCATAGGATTTTCTAGTATAAATGAAATTATATACACAACCCTTGAACACTGAGTTTGGTTGGTTTAGTGTTGCAGCTTTGGTTTTGAATTACGGTAAATGTCTAGCCAGGCTTGTTTACTATTTGTAGTTTTAAGGGTCATCCTAGGTTACGCAGACTCAAAGGGCTTAAATGTATCAATGGCTAATGTGACTTTTCTATCTGCTGTGTGTCACTGACTCCTGAAGGTCTCTTCGTGGTTTTATTCTGATCCTTTTTTGCCTTAAGTTAGATAAAAATAAAAAGAATGTTGGAGATCTTGTTTTAATAGTTGTGCATTACCAAAGCATATCAGCTACACATTAGCCCAACATTAAAATAGACATTCATCGTTATATGTTAGTTTTGTAATTCTAAAATTCTACATTGCACAGCTGATGTGTGTTGTAAATAAGGACAGCTTTACCCGTTGCAAATTTCATTAGACATTGGCTTCTTGCCATGACAGGAAGATCATTGAGGCTAGGATGGTGGCCTGGTTACGAAGCTGCACTTTCAGGTCAGAGTAAGTAGTCACAGTGCATTATTAGAAATCACGCGACATGGTGACCTGTTAATACCATCTCAAATGCAGGAGATGAAATGAATGGTAAAGCTCGATAAAGTGCTTTCTATGCCACTTTGATTGTATAGATAAACTAATGTTCAGAACAGCAGGGATTACTTTATGACCCACTATTATTTTCCATAGCATGGGCATCTATGGCATTGTTGATTTTTTTGGCCAGTTGGTCTGACAATTTGGTCTAAATTGAAATCTCTTAACAACTATTAGATGGATTGGTTTGACATTTCACACAAAAGATGAATTTTGGGTCTATGTGTTGATGCCCTGAGTTTTCATCTAGGGCCACCAACAGGTTTAAATGTCCACAATATTTCAGATAATCACCAACTTAACCAAACTCCAGCAAGCCTCAGCTGTATTGTTAGAATATGACATATATAGCCTATGAAAAAAATATATATTGTGAACAACTCATTAACCAAACAACAGCTTTAAATAGAGACTCCTCTTGATACAAACAACCTCAATGTAAAGACATTTTATCTGAGACCAACCAAGTACAAACCGATATGATGAAAGACATTTCTGACAGAGCTGAACATGCTGGCTCGAAGATATCCACTTCTGTGGCATCCTCCTTAGGCAATACTTTACACTTCTTTGCCCTCCAGGAGGTAAGTCTCTTAGTATTCAAATTTGGCAAAGTGTCAGCTGTAATTTTATCTTTACGGTTATATTTATTAAGTTGCAAATACATTATAAATTCTCCATCTTTAGAGGAGCACACTGGTTTGTTCCAACTAGCTAACTTGCATCCCTATGAAAGTGATGGTTTGCCCAGTGCAGATTTACCTTGGATGAACCAGACTATTTGGCTGCAGGAAGACGTGGGCGAGAGAGAAAGAGACAGGGAGAGAGAGAGAGAGCAATCCGAGCAGACTGAGCAGCGAGAGGTTGATTTATAATTAGAGTGAATGTCTGTTCACTACCCCTGCTGTTCTCGTGATGGCTCCATTGCATCTGATGAAGCATTGCTGCTGGGAACTTCATTTGGATTCTGAAGCACCATACATCTTTCAGCATTTACAGACTGCCTCGCATGTCTGGGATAATGAAGACTTGTTGTGACAGTCACATCGAATACCATCAAGTATATTAAGATTTCAATTTTGTATCAGACATAGATTTAACCACAGATTCAAGAGAAAAAAACACTTGGATAAAATCTGATTTCCAAATCGGACCTGCAACAATGTTAAAGTTAAATCTAATATTTTAGGTGGAAAAAATGTAATGTATCAAAACCTGGTACAAAAAGTATTGGCATTGACACACTTGATACTCCAGTTCATGATCTTTAGATACTTCTTATATATTCCTTATTCCATGACATCTAAAAACCATCGAATTCACCAGACATCCTTGTGTCACAAAAATAGACACTAGAGAAACAATGAGAACCTTTTGGAATTGATTAAAGGTTTCACAATGTGACACATAATATTATGTCTTTTTGGTAATTATGAGTAAAAATCTGAATAATTTTTTGTTTGGAATGGTACACAGAAAGCAGTAGGTTGGAGTGACTGCTGCTATGATTAACTTGTTATTTGGTAGTCTTAAAAGTTCTTCAAGGAATTCAAAGTACAGCAGACAGCAACTAAACTGTATTTTATTTTTGTATTTACTTTTTAATATTTACTTTCACTACATTTTTCTGTTTTTCTGTATTATTGTGTTGCACATGTTCATCTACATAACTACTCTGTAGCTATGTTCGTATGACAAATAAAGAACCTTGAACCACCTAAGCCACTTTTTCCATTGTTTGCACTATTCCTGCTTTTAGATGGCACCCCTCCATCATAGATATTATCAAAATGTCACATTTTATACTCTAAAAGTGGAATTTCGAAAAGTGAGCCAATTATGTGCAGTAGTGTTCAAAATGAAATATATCTTAAATTAAGATGTTACGCTACAAATATTTAATGAAAAACACTCAGAACAACATGGTATAGAAATTCAGGAATGTATAGAACACCAGATGATTGTTTCGACAATAAATGAATACACCTGTTAGGTATTTGCTTTTATTAGGAGTTTACTGCCAGTTGTGCTCATTACTTTGAAATCAACATACAAAACAGGAATGACTTCATGTTATGCAATGGAGGAAATACTGCCATGGATATCAATAGTCTCTATACCACTCATGATTCTTGTTTGTATCATGCAGTCATTTTCTTTTCCGGATGTAAGCCCCCATTCACACTTAGACATAAAAGCGTTCAGTATGTTCTTGCATTGGGGCAAGAAGACTTCCCCATACAAATATTGAAGATATACGTACGTCCTCTGTTATTATGGATATGGCAGTTCATTGCCAACGCTCCAGCAATTACAGTAAAGAATGTTTGCTATCTGACATTTTCTGACAAGAGGTATATAAACATTTAATAACCGTACACGATAAAAAAAAGACAGTTGGTGATGAGCGAACCTTCCATCTTTCACATCATTAGCTCCCTTGAATCTGATTCAAATCTACAGGATATTTGGCTCATAAAAGAAAATTGCACCTCTTTTGCACCTAATAAAAGACTGGATTAACCCGCATCCTTATATTTCAGGAGAAACTGTAGGTTATTTGAGGGCAGCTTATTACTTGTGAACAACTCTAGCATTCATTTCAACTTTCACAACTTAACTTACGACACGGTATATCGTGCCATGTAGGATGTGGATGTATATAATTCAACAAACATGGTCATTACTGAGGTGTCGGTATGAACATGTTGCCTTCTCCTTGAGGTGATAATTAAAGCTAAGGCCGTTATCCTCCCACATTTAAGCTATATTCATAAAGCAGTATTCATTAACATTGCATACCTTCAGGCTTTTATATGATTACAGACTTCAACTATTCTTATTCAGTGGGTGTCAGTAACTTTCAAAACATGCTCTCCTTTAACTCTCCGTTTCATCTCAGACCGGAAAGTGATGGATTGATATACAATGTGAGATTTATCAAGGGCCAAGTACAAAACATGTGCAGTAGTTTAAACAAATAAGCGGATGGAGAAACCGGCAGGAGACTTGACTGCAATAAAAAAAAGAGAATGCCAGAAGAAACATTTGCATACTACTGCATGCCAGGTAATAATTAGTTAGGTAAAAGTCAGAAAAATGCTATCAGACATGCAGAAAGCTCTATTGCTTTTTTAATCAAACGTATAAATAAAGAGTTTCATCTTACGTCAGTAAACAGTATGTTAGGAGCCATCAAAAAGGCAGTCCCCACAATATGTGAAAGAAAAAAGTGAGGGATTTTCTAAAAAGAAAATATATTCCAACTAAATTCACATAGCACTCAAATTCTGTACATTGTTTAAAGTAGACCTGTGGCTAACTCATTGCCATTAATTATCTGACTCAACAGGAAGCTTTAATGGCGGTACAAGTATTTAAGTGTATATACTGATATGTTCTTCATTTATATTTCACAAAAATATCTCCATAAAAGGATATGCATATTGCAAGCAAACACAGCCCACACACTATATATTATGGTGACGTATAAACTATTCAGCCATAGGTTACATGTAGCATGTTGAAAAGACAAACATAAGTGTAAGTAATCTAAATATTTTCATGAGAAGACATGATCTTAACCGCGATGAATGCATTGAGGGTTGGTACCTCCAGGAATCTTTGCCCTGAAGTGTGTAGAGCACTAAAAACACTGTAAACAATAATCCATATCAGCCAAGCTGTGTTATTTGGTGTTATGGGTCAAAGGAAGGGTGTTTATCAGAGACGTGTTTATCAGAGACGGTTTGTCAACAGACTTTACCTAATGGAATAACTAGGTAGTGCATGAGAAGCCATAAAATTGTGAAAATTGCCAGGGAGATATTCTCTATTTTAAATATGCTGCTTTAGAAGACTTTGAAGCCTGTGAACAGTAAATGAGCAAACTCTTGTATTGATATCATATACCGATACAAATCTATGAAATGTTTACAGAATGAGGAAAGAGCACATTTTCAATGGGCTTTGTTGACAAAAGAAGAACAAGTCTGAAGTTAATTAGTAAGATTACTCTTTAATGCTTTGTTATTATGTGCTCTGAGTTACACTCAAAACCACTCCAAACATCCACCCACACTATTTTTGTTGAGGTTGTGTAGATTATCTACCCAGTGACCCGTGTTCCCAAAATTACAGAAATAAAACATAATTCACAGTGCTCGTGGATATAGTACAAAGACATCCAGAAATGTGTTCCCAATTTGTGCTTATTTGTTCCGCTCTGATTTAAATGCTCCATATCCTGTTTGCTGCTAGTGTATGACCTCTTAGCAAAAGGCAAAACTAACAGTTTGTTTAAAACACATCTCTGTGTTTCAATAATAAGTCTCGTTTCTCAGCTAAACCAGACTGAGTTTAGACATTTCATGCACTTTTGTCTCAAACCATGGTGGCATCGATAAACATATATAAACAGAAGCATAGGCCTACTTGGAAATATATCAGTTCTGATATTTTTCAGGGGCACAATTAGAAGCTAAAATAACATTCAACAGTCAATGAACTACACAAGCCTGTCAATGTACAGCAGCGCTTCCTCAAAGAAACCGTTTAATTGAGGTGATAATCCACCTAGATCCCAGGGCCCAAGACAAACTCAACAAGCACACAGTCAGCACACAGCAAACATTTGGAAGTGATGATAATGACATTAAGAATGGCAATAATATGAGTGCAGCCAACAGAATCTAACCACCGAACAGGGGTACAGTCAGCACTTTCTGACATGAAGAAATATTAAGCAAGCTGACCATGAACCCAATTGTTCTGCTAGCTACTGTCCTATACTAAAATACAAGCAGACTTCCCATGTGGCCAATCTTAAAAATCAGCAAGAAATCAATGATTGAAGCCAATGTTGTGAATTAAGGCCTAGCTTCTCCTACAGAAAATAGGAACCACAAAATCAGCATGAACAACCCTAGGGGTAAATGTGTAGAGTGCCAAACTTGATATACAGTCTATGGTGCCAAACAACAACACAAACAACTCAGCCAATAAGTAGAGGCCAAAATCACAAATAAACAAACCAAAAAATCCACAGCAGATTCGTATTGCCATTTAAGCGAGCCCACACGGTTCAGAGCCCAAACAATAGCCCACAATCACACACTAGCAAAAGCAGCAAACACTTACATTTAGCTTGTTCAGGTGAAGCTACCATCTGTCGCCTCAAGCAGTCTACATGCACCCGGAAAGGAAAGCCTTACTCTGGGCTTGAAGTGGCGCTTGAGGTCCAGGGACAATGTTAGGAAGTACATATTTACAGAATAGTGACAGCAGGCCCACTTTATCCACATTTGCCGACGTCCAATTGATCACAGGTGTGCTTCATTATGACAGTGTGCGCAGCAGTAGGTACCCTAGCAAGGGAAAATAGTAGGTTGTAGTGCAGAGAGTCAATAAACCGCGAGATTTAAAAGTGTGCGAAGATATTTTACGCATACAATAACGCAATAAACCAGTGAAATGCAACATTTCTGTGGTGAAAAGCTTATGATCACAGTCATATCTGAAGGATTTAGTTTGTAGTGTTTCTGTTTTTCCGCCAATAAGATTGATACAATATGAGAATAAAGTTGAACAGACTTTACAAACCTCTAAAATTGTTCTAACAAAAACTGATCAAGTGCAGTGGGACATTAAGTCTAGCGGCCAACCAGGTGTTTACATAAAACATGTATTAGATTTTTCATAAATGGTTAGAGCTTAATGAGATGATTCTGTCAAGGTTCTGATTTTTATAAAGGCTATTCAGAAATAGATTTGTAACAGCTGCTTTTGCTACTATAATTCCCAATATTCCAAATATGCCTCTCAGATGCTTGTGCTTTCGATGACTTAAATGTCCTTTTTTGATTTTCTGGAGCTTTTAACTCCATCTGGTTCCCTGCTGGTTTTGAGGCCAATAGCAATATCCACATGTGAGAATTGTGTGTTTCGTAACACTCTTTTTCGTAAAAAATAATATAGGCCAACATTTTAGTGGAAGTATGGAAGTGGCAGCCATGATAAGAGCTGGTTTAATTATCTTGAAGCAAAGGAAAGGTGCTTTATTGATTCCTTCCTTATCTCTTCCCTCCTGTCACATGTGTAGCTTATTATAAGTTGATGGTTGGATTGTATTTGCACAGTCTTTATCTTTCTTGAATAAGGACATTGTTCTGTCAAAGTCAAGGAAAAGCCTTTAGGAATAATATGACGTATTTTCTTTAACTAATCAACTACAGCCATTGGCTTTACCTTTGTCTATTGGATCCTGGTGTATTGAACTCTTCCCAGTCAAAACTGTCCTAAGTCAGGGTCAGATATTCAGAACAAGTTAGCACTTTCCATTCTGGTCTTAAGGTTAGCTAACCTTTACATTTGATGTAGCTACTGTAACTTTAACCTTGGTGTCCTTCCAGTTTCACTGAATTGCTCCCCTTTGCATAGCAATAGAAAGACTCTTTATGAGAGAACCCTGTCAGTTATCCAGATGTATTGCCTGAGAAAGGAAGCGCTTGCATTTTCAACATCAGCCCTTATGATTAAAGCTCTGCATAGATGTGGGTCTGAGTATGAAAGTCAATGGATCAAATTAAATGCACCAGAGAGAAATGTAATTTTAAAAAGAATGCTGTACTCTAGATATAGTTTACTTTTCATTCAAGTAGTCTATAAGCAAGTGGAAATGACAAAACAGCAGAATCATAACAATAATCTAAAGTAGATCCCTCATCTCAATGGCATTTTCTCCCACAAGACAAGCAATGATTGAAAACAACCCACAATATAATAAACACTATACAATGTCTTCCTGCAGGGAAAGAACTGCTGTGTTTATCAGTGCTTTTCAAACCTCTACATACCTGATTGAAGATAATGAGAGGAATCACATCACAGCTCTGTGAAATTAGAGAGAGAGATATAGAGGCAGAGCTGAAACCACCAGCAGAGTAATCAAATCGATTACCCTTCTGCGGCTGCCACCCTGGCACTCACCTCAGATGCCCTCTCCTCCATCTCTCCGCTTCCCATCGTCACTGGCTCGTGGTCCAGTCCCTGCAGAGTAACACTCCCCCCTGTAGGATGAAAGCAAGACTTCAACTCAGTGCCTCGAATGCATGGCTGCCTCCCATGAAGGCTTCTGAGGTGAGTAAACTGACACGTGACTGGACTCTTTAGATTTATTTATTTTTTCAGAGGAAACAAACTAAGTTTTCTACGGTGAGTTAAGATCAGGAGACAGTACCTGTTTCATATCTCACAGTAAGTCACAGTTCTTTCCAATTAGAGCTTATTTTTTACATAAACTTTGAAGACAAACACATTTCTTTGTAAAGACATCACTGTTTTTGCACATTTGACAAACAAGTAGAGATTTTATTTATACATTTTATTAATAGGGAATAGCTGAGAGAAAACCATGAGAATACCGAAAGCCTTTGAACTAAATGTCAGAGTTTTTCACATGTAAAGTCAGTTAGAGTATATTTCCTTTTAACTGTTTCTTTTATGCAATTTCTCACCTGATAGGCTCAGATTATGACCATCCTGGCAGCCATAACACCAGCTCTGCCAGATTAAAAAGCCCGCCTTTAATTGTTCACCTGCTCAGAGTAAATTGCTTTTGTTTTGTCAAACAAGAAGGAACTAACAACAGTGTGATTTCCGTGAAATTATGACCATCCTGTCCAAAGTTACCGAGGGGGTGCCAAATCCGGCTGCCTTAACACCAGCTCTGCCAGATTTAGAAGCCCTTGCAATTTTATTCATCATGAATCCAGAGTAAAAGGCATTTTTGCAGTTTAATTCGCTCCATTATGCTGCTTGAATGCAATCAAATATACCAGACTTTATATAAAAAGGAAGCAGATGTCTTGCACAACACTGCATAATGATATTCAACAATGATCTGTAGGAAGTCTTTGTTAGTGTCAAGGTGCCTAACACCGGAACAAATCATGTGCACCAAATTTGTCAGGTTGTATTAGAGTCGCTGACACCACGTCCTACTCAAACAAGTCATTCACATTCAAATAATGAGCAGAGTCCAAAGATGAGTCCAGAGATGATTTCTCAACATGACAACACAAAGATGTAGCCATTAATACTGTATGTCCTTATAGGAACATACAGGTGTTTTCGACCCCACACGTGTTTCAGATCATTATCTGAAAGAATAGGATTATACGCCACTGGGTCTACCAAAATAAAGTTAAATTAAAATGTGAGAGATCTTTGACAAATCCAAAACATCCTCCATCATGTGATTGCTTAGAAAATTGTTTTACTGCTCTTCTAAGATAAGATGTATTTTATTAATCACAATTTGGGAATGTTTTGTTGTTGCAGCGGCATAAAACAAAACAAGGCATTGGACATAATAACAAATTAAAAGAGTAGAAATAAACCATTCTAAATTATAAACATCTCAAAATAGAAAAAGAAAAGAATGCTAGTCCTGTTGTGCATTTCTGCAGACGTTTGAATTAAAGATGACAACAGAAACAATATAGCTTATGCCAAAATTGACTTTTGTAATCCAAGAATGTGATTCTAAGTATATATGGTTACAATCAGAGCCTCATTTTGGGCATCAGCAATCACTGTCAGATACGGGAATGTAGTTTGTCTGTAATATCTTCTTCAATACCTGCTGTGACCTTTGAAATTAAGGCAAATTCATAATCAAATATACTGAAAATGATACTAATGGTAGCATGCAACTTTATGGACCTTTTTTTCTGTACCACAAACTATCATTTGTTCTGCATAGTGGTGAACCTTACCAGTGAATCCAGGAGAATACGCCTCCTGTTATTTGCAAAACCAATTGATATGGTATGCAGAAAAAAAAGGTTGGATGTAACTACAGTTTTTTAAGGAGCCTCTTAAATGCAGCTGGGTTTCTAGGAAGCTCTAAAGAAGAACAGGTGAACACAGGTTAAATCAGGCTAATCGGCGAATCAGGTGGACAGACGGTCAGACAGAAACCCAGACAGACAATGCAACATTTTGGCTGAGCTGGCTGCTATACTGGCTTCCTGTGATGTTCCAGATGGTGGCAGGTTTTCCTTCCAGCAGCCTGTCAGACTTGGCTCGGAGCCACCTGTGAGTCAGGTAGGGCAAGTGAGGACAGCTTGGCAACAAAAAAAACTGCGATACCCAAGCCGGAGATGCTGTGGGATTTGAGAAAGCAGCTCTGTACTGGATCAGTAAGAAGTCGTTTTGGGATTTGGTTGTATTTCCCAAACACGTCACACACGTACAACAAGAACGGCTAATTCAATGAAGTTAGACTAAAATTGTCTTTTTTTTTGTCTGTTCATTGTATGCTTTAGCCATACCTTTACAGTCTTTTAAGTCACACTAGAACCCCTGGCAGATTGCCAAATTGACATATGTAATGATTGTATGGCCTTGTTAATAATAGCCTATAGCTATCAAAAGGAAACAAACATCACATAAACCACTGAGCATTTGAGTTTAATGGCCACTTACTGTAGTGATGCAGTCTCTCTGTTTGAAGCTACCTGTCAGTGAAAATGCTTTATAGGTCCCAAAGATAAACACTTAAATAAGGAGGAAAACAGAATGATGTCCTGTCTGCAAGTTCACTTTGGGTCATGATTAATATGCGGAAAGATGGAGAGGCAGACATTGCTTTGATAATCTTTCATCATCACCGAGGTCACGGCACATTCAAGCATTTCAATCAGAGCAGAACGGCAGCTGCACTAACACAGCTGATTCCCCACAGGGCTACGTTAGCTCTTATAACTTTGGTGTTATTGTTATTATTATTATTTTCTTCATAATAGGTTTAGTATTGATTAACTGTTGTTTGGTCACACTGAATAAGGTTAGGTGACCTCTGGTGAAAGTGTGACTGGATAGGACGATGAGGAGGATGTGAAATAAGCCGATGTCACGGTCAGATTACTGGTGGAGGTGCAGAAACAGACACTGAGGCTCGGGTTGCTGGTATAGCAATGTGGTTGGTTTCGAATAAGCAGGAAATAGGAAGTAAATTCTAGAGGATAACCAGAAAATGTAACATAAAAAGGTATTTCATTAAACTGATACTAGTAATTTCACTGCTAGACTCCCAGATGTGTATATATTCACAAATAGCAAAAGCCTCTCTGAGAATGGAGCACATTGCGTTCTTCTCGGTGCCTGCAGCTGTACTGTAATTAATAGCAGAGCTCTAAAGAGTAACTTTGTAAAACTTCGTATTAACTCTTCATCAGAAGATGTAATAGGCCTACATTCATATACATAAGAGCATGGTAACTGTTATATTAACAACCTTCACTGTGATAAATACCATGATATTGTTATATCATGAGTCAGGAGGAATGCAAATAAACGTGTAACTAAGGCTAAATGTATCAAGTTCTTCATTCTGTAACTGTCTATAGTTAGTATGTATTGGATATTTATGTTTATTGGATGGACAACATTCCTCATAATAGGCCACAGGGTGCCACAATGTTAACTGCTTTGGTGTTTTTTGTAACACGTAATTGTTGATTTATTCAACACTTGTTGCTGACATTTATTGTGCTGCATGAAGACATCTCACAGGACTAAACATGTTCAAATACCATCAAAGTTTGGTTTCCCCTCCCTCCCTTACCTTCTATTGAAGCGGAAGTGAGTGTGGAAATACTTGTGCTTCAGGCCAACTGTGTATTTCAGGGATATTTCCGTCAGCAGTGTCAGGTCAGGACAAGGCAACAGATTTTTTTGGATCAGAAATGTCTCTGGGAAAAAACTAACGTCAGGCTTCCCTGAAATCCGCCCCTTCCTAAAAACAAACACTTGTTTACAGTTGGCACTGCTCACCAATTGTGTGACTCATGGCTTCTCCTTTACCTTGTGTAACATCTAGTTTTAATTCTATCTCCGAATTGGGAGTTAAGCTACTACAGCCAACTGTTACCGAAGTAACAGAAGGCCAATGCCATCGAAACAAAGTAACCCTCATTACTGAACCAGGAAGTAATCCATAAAACACATGTTGTAACAAAAAGAGGATGACCCTTTTGTTTGCTCCTTCTGGGAAAAACCGAATTATTCTTCTCTACCCATTAACAAGCTTTGCACACTCAAATCACTTTCTCAAATCAAATCTGCTCATTGCAAAGAAGACCGTCTATTTTAATTATTTTAAACTCCACTAAATTGTTTCATGGAAATGAAAAGCTCTCTCCTGATGCAGGCAATTATTTAGAGTATGTATGCAGTAGTTTACTTGTATTGGTCATTTATAGGTCAATGACTGACATATGACTCAACTAAAAATATGGCTTTAACTAATAATTATTTTTCATTTAGAGCCCCAATCCAAAAGATATTCAGGTACTCTCATATCTGATGAAACCAAAAACAGCAAATGTTCCTATTCATGACGGCCTAACAGGGAAATGTTGTTTTGTACACCAACTCAAGACAAACTAATCTTTAAGACTATGGTCACAGTGAAACATAGCAAAATAGTGTGTTATTGTATTCCCCAAGGGTTGGCGACATATTGGGGTTTTGTGTTTAGTTTCTCGCACTGAGACAACAATTGTCTACCAGTGAACACTGATGACAAACATCTGTCCCAAAATACAAAACAGGCTTCACTGTGTCAAACTTATTGAAATTATTTTACAGTCAGATTGTGGGCTGCGGTCACATAAGACTTTCTGCTGGGAGCAAGTGAGACAGACATGATCATTGCAGTGTGTTTGATTATTGTGATAAGTTTAGCTCCGTTTGAGATATGGATGATTGTGTTGCTGAATACAGTCATAGATGAGAGGGTTGAGACCTGAGAGATAAATGCATGAAGTGTGTTGTAGGTGTTATTTCTTTGCATTTTGATAATAGACTTCAGAATGTAAATTATGTTTCAGTTATCTGGCTCCCCCTTGTGGTCAAAGCAGCCCCCAAAAAAGGTAGCATTACTTCTGTTTAATGTATTACACAAAATAAAAGAATACCCTCATTGCTAAAACAAGCCGTTACCTGTGTTTCAGTGGATTGGCTGTGTTTTATATACTAAAGTATGCAAGTATGTGTCAAAATAGGACTTTAAGATGTGCCCTTCCAGTCAAGTAAAGCCAAAATGGATGCATAGTTGAAAATATATATTCAAATAATCTCTTTATTTATACTATATAGTTGTACACCACTAAAGACAGTGATAGGAGCACACAACGGGCATGAACATTTGTCAGTTATATAGAGGAGGGAGGAAACTTTGCAGATTTGATAATAAAAACAAGAACATTTTCCAAATCCTTGTGTTGATGAAAGTACATCTAAAAACTAAAAGTGGAGAAATAAGACGGTATGTGCCAGATTGACTTCTTTCACTTGCTATTGATGTTTTATTCTGTACAGAGGGACAATTTGTACAAAATTAATCTAGATATATAACACTACATGAAACAAGGTAAATCATATATACAATATTAAATGAATCATATAGTACAGGTCACATACAAAAGGACACTTTAAGTTATCATGTTTTGGAAATTATGTGTGAAATTAAAAGATCTGCAAAGATCCTGCAGAAAGAGAACAAGCCACCAAATCATTTTTAAAATCATCTCTTGTTTTCACGGCCAACTTGTTTTTCTGCACTCATCTCAAACACCTCTTGACTCAAACTCATAAAACATCTCTCCCAGCAAGCAGGACTGTTTCATAAACGCAATGACCTCGACAACAGAAATCAGTTTGGTGAATGGCATTCCTCCAGGGTAAAAGGTACATGTTTAACATGGTAGTTTTAATTTACATCTTTTTGCATTCAAGCAAATACAGTATTAATACAGTTAACAAGCCAAGTCACAATGTCAGTTTATTTTCAGCATCTGGCATTTTTGTGGCCATTTGATACCAGTCTGTTTCAGCGTGTGGGCATCCTGAATGGCCAGAACAAAAAAAATCCAAAGACCTGACATCCACGCTACTTAACCTCCAGAGACAAGACAAAGAAATACAACACATCAAATATGAAGAAATCTAGCAGACCTCCTTAGTTTAAACAATGGTACAGACTGGAAGATATCTTACTAACCCTTAAACAGCTTCCGCACTGAAACAAAATAACACGCAAGCCTGAAACTAGGAATGGTAGCAACAAAAACATATTTTTGGTAGCTTTCATCAAGTGTATTATTCATTTAATGTCTGTATGTTAATTGCTACTGAGGTTGCCAGATCTTATTTTATAATACATTAATTTCTATTTGTAATTAGGACATTAAAAATCTTTACAGCATACAGTACCAATACACCTCCATGCTCTAAGAAAGAAGCACAATGAGCAAAGGTTCTAACTTTGTAACGGCTGATAAAAATCATCAGTGTGTGGAGTTTAAGTGTTGAGAAAATACAGATCTGTGCCTCTTCTTCCATTCAACAAAACACATATCTCTAATTATATTTCCTTTACAAAGATAATAATCACTATTCATTTTAAAGTATATATAAAAGCCCACCATTCACCCTGAACACCCCACAAGCTCTCCTCTTTTTATTCAGTGTGCAGCCATTTCATGCATTCAATGGCTCTCCTTGCTACATCCAAGCTATTGTTCCTGCAACTTAGGTGGTAAATACATACAGCTTTCACTCAGGTTCCTCCTCACCTGTCAAACTCAAAAACAGTAAGTACCATTGTTTGAACTGTATAGTCATTACTATGGTCTGGTATTCAAATATTGCCAATGAACATAAGGAAGCAAGCATATCAAAGAGCGGCATATGGCACGAAACAATAAAATGGAAAGAGTCAGATGTCCACAGGACAACTTCCTCTTTCCTCGCCTCCTCTCCTGGACATTGCAAGGCTAAGGACGAGCCTCAGTTTGGTCTGGCGTGTTAAACTAAAAAAAAAAAAAAAAAAAAATCTTCTATAACACCAGTGACCAAAAACAAAGGCAGGTGTTCCTGTTAAAGTCAAAGATAAAAACATGAAACAAACAAATAACACAAACGTCTTGGCACTGACAAGATGTCCGTTAGATTTAGCAAAAAAGCAAAGCAAACGGATGACGGGAAAGTATTGTCTTTCATCTGACCAACAGGGTCTGTTTTTGTTCCCTTTGACGGAAAAGAAAACCAAGCAGAGACCAAGAGACGATCCTTAGACAGTGAGTCAGTCAGTTCCTATGTTTCCACGTCCAATCCATCGTGTTTGCAAGAAGGAATGATGGAACCAGCGTTGTGGCATCCGTACTCCCAGGTTCCACATTTACAGGGACCCACAGGGGGAGGGCGGGACAAAGGAAGGTAATCGAAGGGGGGGGGGAAATCGGAACGTATATGTGGCAAGGGCTAAAAAGACACAACAAACACACTCCCACTCTTCTCCAAATAAAGACAAAAACCTGAGAAAGCAGAAATCTGAGGGAGGAAGATACAGGGCTTCTGCACTAGGGCAGCAGGAATGGAGGAGAACTGAGGATTCTGGGTAAACTAATGGTGGGAGGAGGGATGGAGAGCCCAACATGGGTCGCCAGTGTAATTCTGGCACCTGGGCGAGGAGGATGTCCATGGCTGTGGAGGAGGGGAAATGGGGGGGGGGCAGTTGAACAGAGAGCCGGCAGGAGGCGGGACCTAGAGTCCATCGTGGGTGGTCAACATGTCATCAGCTCTGCGGTGGGACTCCAAGGCTTTTGTGGTGTAGATATCCTGAGGCAACTCAGATTTGCGTCGCACCATAGGCCGCTCTTTCCGCTGGTCATGCTGCAACTGTCGGGTGGAGCGAGACAAGAAGAGAAAGTTAGGCTTCATCACAACGCCTCACATTCTCATTTCCTGTCAACGTGTCATATCCTCTCTGTTCTGATCATATCTCTGCGATGAGGCAAGACAGCAGGAGAAGCAACATTTCATTTACAGAGGAAATTTAATTAACAGAGGGAAACCAAGAATTACTTTGCAACTGGCTTACTGTTACCTAGTTGACATGTACACAGGTATTTATTGATTATTTAGTTTTATCCTTTTGTCCACACACAAGCAGAGGATATGGACCTTTTGTGAAAACGTTTCCAAGGTGAGGATTGTACTTAAACTTGTCTTCAGTTGTTTTAGAAACGGTGTTTGTGCGGACAGGATTTATTTTTCTTACAATGAAGGAGGAAAAACCCTGTTCTCATAAATACCAGTGTACATGTGGTCCAGGCCAGAGCCAGCCACAGCTAGACAATAATATTATAACAACAAAATATAGAGGATTTGTTTTGGATCATTCAGTTATAAAGCCCCAAAGTGTTCAATATAAAATAAATATGACTTATCAGATAAACTATCATCTGAATAAATTAAAATATCAACTATGTGAGAACCATTAAATAAATCAAGTAAAGTATTACAATTTGTTTTTATTTAGCTTAATTTATTATATTATTTATTTATTATTTCATAATGCTATTTTTACCAAAGACACATTTTTAAGTACTTTTCATAATGTCAGTTTTTTTTTATGTTTATTACATAACGCATTTCACAAAAACTGATTTGAATTTGAATAATTGTATTATTATTATTATTATTATTATTACTAGTTAATTCTAATTCTTAAAGGTGGGGTAGGTAAGTTTGAGAAACCGGCTCGAAATACACTTTTTTTTATATTCCATGGAATGCTCTAACATCCCGATAGCAATGAATATCTGAAGTGCTTTGACAAAAAATCCATTAAAAATGTCATCTGTGGAAGCCGTAGTACTGTAAAGCTTTCCATCTGTGCACAAACTTATCTCGTGCCCTCATTTAGACCCTTCAGAAAAACGCAATTCTGCGATCGCAGAATTTACCGCATAATCAGCAAAATGGCGCAGATTTTTAAAAGGCCGCATATTTATCAAAAGTCCGCATAATCCCCGCATTTTTCCACACAAAGTTGAAAAAAAAAAAGTTAACTCGTCTTGACGTGATTTATAGTGATGATGATGACGTGACGTCATTCAGCATCGCCCATCCCAGAGGTAAACAACACCGTAGAGGTGAACGTGTGGAAACTCACGAGCGACAGAGAGAAAATGCACCATGATGAAGAAAAGTCTTGATCCATCTGGCATGGTTACCGACGAATATTTCTGCTAAAGACGGGCAAAGCAGTACCCCCGATGTCTTTCACGAAAGTGGGGAGTGGAAACTATCTGCCAACCCCGGGCAACTGTGTGTTGAGCATACGTCTTAGAGAAAATTCGTGGGTGGGGATTACAGACTCTACGGTTTGATTCATGAAAACATTCAAAAATGCTTGGCTTGCTGTCTGCGGACGAAGACAAAGCCAACAACTCCGACCTTCAGCCGAGGGCAGTGCATACCTGCAAATATACCCTGTACTGATGGGGTGGGTGGACTAGTAGAGAGTGACATGGGTGGGTGATGAGGTGGGGCCTAGCGAAGATTGAAGCTGTCAGGATAACGGAGCGGAGGGTAAATGGAATACGAGGATAGAGCGGGAGAAGTGTTGTTTGTGTGTGTGGTGTGGGTGTGTGTGGTGTGGGTGTGTGTGAGAGAGTGGTGATAAAATAGATCGCGCCAGATCTCTTTTGACAATAAATAACATTGAAATGTGTTTAGGGATTTGAATAGGAAACGGGTTTAACGTTCAGTGCAGGTTGTGTGTGAGAGAGAATGTAAATAAGATCA
>NW_011340525.1:162761-163028 GCF_000735185.1 Notothenia coriiceps | reverse complement strand
TGCCCCAACAGTTACCTAATGCAACTCCACACTACGGTGCTGTGTACCGGAGGGGAGACGCGAGATACGGCTGATACTTGCCGATCTGGCGGAGAAAGGTTGTGGAGCCTCCGTTGATATGCCGTTGTAAATGGCTTGATGGAAAGCAGGTGTGTAGTCGGGGAGGGTGCACAGCTGATTGCAGCAGGTGAGTGGAGGTTGAGCCGGGAGCCAGGGGTGACAGCCACCACGCACACACAAACAACACAGACAGGGGGAAACAAACAA
>NW_011340525.1:150179-162746 GCF_000735185.1 Notothenia coriiceps | reverse complement strand
AGGATTTAAACATTAAACTACATTATTATTATTTAAATATATTTATTATGCAACACCCGCGACCCGACCCGCATCATCTTTGTTTTACCCAGAACCGAACCCGGAAAAAAGCGTTTGAAAAAATACCACCCGCGAAACACCTTTTTTGCGGGTCACCCGTCGGGTACCCGCGGGTACCCGACCCGATGCAGGACTCTGGTGGAGGTTGAACCGGGAGCCAGGAGTGACAGCCACCACGCACACACAAACAACACAGACAGGGGGAAACAAACAAACACAAAGGAGACGGCTGGAGCAGTACAGCCACCACAGCGTTACCTAATGCAACTCCACACTACGTCTTACGGTGCCGTGTACCGGAAGGGAGAGAGAGAGAGATGTAATACGGTTTCCTGATAAAGCTGTGGAGAGTATGTGCTGCAGGGAGGTGGATGCACAACGCACCCAGGAACGAACGCTAGCTCCGGTCCTTTTTACTGTGGACTCGATGTCCTGACAGGCCGGTATTTGTGCAACCTGCACAAACACAATAGTGCATCATGATTACAAATGGTCAAATACACTAAAACACAACCGCTCAACTCAACGCAACTACTAACTATACCCGCGGTCAGAGAGCGGAGATGTGTCCCCTGCGTGATGTAATATGACGCGTTTGACGTATGACCTTAAAAAAAAGCCGTTTTTAAGAGCAGAGCTCAAAATTGCTCCTTTCCCTCTGAATTCCTGCCCTTATGTCTCGTAAAACATATCAAATCCTGTAATTTTCAAGAAAGTTTAAGCATAAATGTAGAAAAAATAAAAACCTGCAAGATGCTCTTTAAGTACTGTTTTTTATTTCATAATTTCTATTTTGTTCAGATTAAATGGAAGACTTTGGGGCTCCATACTACTGAGACAACATGCAACAGGAAGCACACCATCAAATAAAAAGCTTGTGATTCCAGTGTTTAGTCCATTGCCAGCTAGTTTATATTATAATATTAGGTTGGAAAAATGAAATTAAGAAAAAGAAACAAACGGACTACAATTCATACAGGAATTATACAGCAATGATATCCATGGAAATGTAATTTGTAGACTTTGCAAGCTTTAGCAACACACAGGTCTATCTAAAGGGATTGTAGGAGGGGGGGTGAATAGAGACAGAGAGTAAGTCAGGTTTACCTGAGTCGCGCCCTCCTCAACTGTCTTTTTTAACCTCTGAACATCTTCTATCAAAGGGAAATCCGTCTCCATTGCTACAGGACTATTGAGGTCAGAGGAATCAACATACATAAAGAACTATGTTGAAAAGAAAGAGAAACAAAAACAAAAACACAAAAGGATGGAGAAAGACTTTCAGTCGCATGCAAAGAAGAATGAATCAAGAGGCTCTGAAGTGATTCAAAGAAGCAGATTTACTGGAGGTGGGGTTCAGAAGAAGAAAATTATTTTTAATACTGATTTATTGAAATTTATCAAAAAAGCAACTGTGTCAAAATATGTTGTGGAGCAGTAATGCTGTTACACAGATCTGTATTGTTGCACATTTTAAAAAGGAATGTACAACAATAGAAAAAGGTTTTAACATGTTGGGAAACAAGGAATAGTCTACATACAAAGAGCAGGGCTCCGTCTAACAATTACAAAAACCATCCCCTTAAAACTCAGTGATTATAAATTACATATTGTTTTATCTGCACAAAACCAAAATGGTAAAAACATAAATTGCTGTTTGACAGCCGGGGTATTTTTGGCCAGGCACAGTGACTTCAGGAAGTCTTTACTGGGTGACAATAAGACTCCGGGGAAATTACTGCACCTAGCCAAGAAGTAGGATTAAATAGGACGGAGCCAGGCTAGTTTTTCCCCGTTGCCAGTCTTGGGATTAAGCTTTGCTAACCCACTGCGGGCTTTAACTTTAAATGTATCAGGAGGACATGATGGTATTAATCTTCTCATCTAAGAAAGTAAATAGGCATATTTAGTAAAGCTATTCAGAAGTAATACGGTACTCTAGCGGAATTTCAAAATTCAAATTTTTGGGAGGGGATGGGGTTTGTTTAACAAAGTTACTCTTGGGATTTATAATACACTTCTTTAGAGAACATTTTAGAGCTGTTTGATTCAAGCATTCGCCACAACTAAGCACATTCTAAGACTACGGCCACTTCTCAAGCTCTTTCCATCTTTAGCAGCAGTTTCATTTGGAAAAACATTAAGTCTAGTATGAACACATGAAGTCCTTAAAGGGATAGTTTGGATTTGAGGTAGGGTTGTATGCACTTATCCCTAGTCTGTGTATTATCTACAGTCGATGGATAGATAAGCAGGTATGGCTAAGGGCAGGGAGGCTAAGCTAACGTTTGTACTGCTGTGGAAGGGAGCACAAATGGTTTTAGGCACCTCAAAAGGCCTAAGCAACACTTTAAGTGTATTCATCATATTTTCCTTTTCGACGGTAGGGCAACCATACTCCCTTTAACAGTCACTTTGCAAGAAACGCTGTGTCTTTCTGATCCCCCTACCACAGCAGAACATAGCTTAACTTCCCTACACATACTCCTGTGCTTCTCCAAACTAGGGGCATGCTGACTGCCTTTACTGTAGGTAATACACAGACTCATACAGCCCCCATCAAACAATGTGAACCATCCATTTAATGGGATAAGATGGAAGGGGAACTAGAATTCAACAACAAAACTGGCTTACAGAAAACACAAGACACTTATTTCATGAAGATTAGTGCTACCCACACACACTCACACACACTGGGGTAGAAAGGGGGAAAACAGGTGGGGTTAGATGATGGCACACAATGCTCACCTGTGGATTTGACTTGGCGAGGTTCTCAATCTTAATCCAAGCCTCCTCACGTTCTTTAGATTTTGCCTTCTCTCTGTTGAACAAAGCAGCAGAGCTCGGGTCATTAATCTGCTCCACTGCGCTGATAAATGTGAAACCCAGCACTCATTAAGCGCCAGTGTTCAGGCTGATTGCAATTCCGTGTCACTCAGACATTATTGTTAAAAAACAGATTAAGTGAGAGGAGAGTCTGCGGTGCCTACTTGTTTTTCTCAGCCCTGAACTGCTGTGTGCAATCGTCGAAGAGCTTCTGATTCATCTCCATGAAGAGCTTCAGAGCGTTGTAGATGAGGCCGTGGATGGTTCTGTGAACACACACAAGAAAAAGTCAGACGGGGGTCCAACGCGAAAACACAAGCAACATTACCGTAAAGCCCAATTTTGTACCCAGAAAAAAAAATAGAAATTATTATCCGGAATTTAAAATAAATCTAAAACATGTGGTCTGACAATTGGAGAAAAGCTAGAGCACCTGAAAATGACTACTGACAAAATGACACACAAACAATTAATGCATGAGCGGCTGATGGCAACACTTTTAATTCTATTTTATTTTAATTGTTTAGCAGAAATATTCAAATGTATTTTCCATCGAAGAGTCCAAAACTTTACAGATATTTAGTACACAGTGATATATAAAAGTAAGTGTGGGTTATAAAAAGCATTTTGCTTCAGATTATAAAAAACAGTTTCCGATTACCGTACTTCTCAATTAACTTCTTCAGTTATATATTAAACTTATTAAATACATTGAAGTATTTGAAAGTCATTAGTTATGCATTAATCGCAGAAAAACTTAAATGTAGTATAAATATGTGATTTCTATAAATATATTTCATTAAAAATGGGATTCAAGTTGATGATAATCAGCCTTCCCATGCCTATTCTAAGTACATCTAGTGAAGTGGTTAGCTGATGTGCAGGAGAGTACACTCTGTGACCAAGCTGACATTTCTACATACACTTGAGAGTTATCAGTTATGTGATCTGTTGTGTCAGACTGGTGTTGCAATGCAGTGTGAAGAACTTTGAAGGACATAGCGTGTGTATGAACGACCAACGTTTGACATCTTACTTGTTCCAGTGGGTCTTGGAGTTGCGGTACAGAGCCGGGAACATGATGGGCAGGATCTTCGCTGCGTTGTCGCTGATCAGACTCATGATGTACTCGTTGTTCCAGTAGTAAAGAGCTCTCTCGGCCACCTACACAAAAAACCCTATTCATTTATTTCCTGAGAAAATTCTCATCAGTTACATGAAAGCGGTTTCACTTCCCTACCGAAAACTATGACTCAAATATGTCCATGACTAAGAAAGACAATGATTATACATCATTAAACACTAACTTTGACCATCAACATGTTATCTTGTCGTCAAAAAGGGACAATAACTACAATATAGATTAAAACAATTCTACCAAAATATATTTTAAAACAATATGAAATGTGGGGGGAGGGGGGGGGACTATTTTTAAAAGTAGCTTTTCAGTTTTCAGTGCTAAACATGCCATATCATGACTAAAGCAGCAGCAGCAAACAATTAGAAAAGTCATGAGGACTAAGTAACTTACTTAACATTAGGGCTATGGAGATGAAAATGTCAACTGACTTATTGAATAAGGTAAGACTTAAAGGCCAAGACCTATTAAATAAAAAATAATTAAAAACTAACCAGGACATTTGACAGAACTGAGACTCAATAAAGAAAACAAAAAGTACCTGGAAGTGCGGGCTGGACACACACTTGGCCAGCTGTCTGAAGAGAGGCTCCTGCACTTTGACAAACTCAGAGGGCTCGATGACGTCCAGGATCTCCTCCAGCTCGTTGAGAAACATCACCTCCTTGGGACTGTGAGTCTTTGGCCAGTACTTTAAAAGGGCCATTACCACCTGTAGGGACGATAAAGACAGATAATTACAGTGATGAATAACTGAGAAGAGAGTAAAAAGTCAATAATCTGGACACTGTATTCATTTAGAAAGTCATAATGTAGTACAAAAAGGTCAACTTCATATTTAAAGAGATTAAAGGGCCCCTATTATACTTTTTTTCATCAATATATTATATGTCTCAGATATATACAGAACACGTTTCTGAAGTGTTTGCCTCCAAATACCAAACAGATCACCCTATAGCCGCGTTCACACCGGAGTACTTTTCCCCTTTTCGTTAGTACCCCTTATGTTGCGTTCACACCAAAAAGAGTACCGTAATTTTCGGACTATAAGCCGCGCCTTTTTCCCCATTTTTCGACGCTGCGGTTTATATAACGGTGCGGCTAATCTATGGATTTTTACAGCTAACGGCCACTAGGGGACCTCCTAAATCTATGGATTTTACAGGTTACAGTCCACCACCTCTATGGCCGGTCCGCGCCCCCCAACTTTAAGCGGCGGGCTCCAGCAGGAAAAGCTGGAGGCCGGAAAAGATTGAGACAGGTAGCTGCTGCGGCTTATATTCAGGTGCTTCTTATAGTCCGAAAATTACGGTACTTAGTGCCGGGAACTTTTACCCCCATTTGTAGTGCCTGCTAGAGAGGTGGTACTATTCTGGGGGGAAAAAGTGCCCCAGTTCTGATTGGCTGGGAGAATTGCAAACCACGCCCCGTAAAACCATTGTATTTGTGGCATTAGCATCATTAGCATTAGTCCCGCGCACCAACGGAGAGAGAATAACTTATGGCAACACAAAAAAAAACATGGGAGCGGTGGAGATGAGGAGGTGTCGGCGTTCTGGCGATTTACTCAGAAGGCTTCAGTCGAAGATGCTGGGAGTCTTTGCAGCAGCTTCAAAACACCGTGAATGAGCGAGGAAGAGGAGGACAATACCGGCGAGAATGAAGATTTTTACTTCCAAAAAGAAAAGCAACATCTGCCATCTGGAACTATTTTGGATACAAAAAGGTTCTTCTCTTCTTCATTCACAGATGAACCCCCTTATTTGAGGGTAAGCGACATGCATTATCATGACATGTTAGANCATGACTTAAGGTATGATGAGTCAACCAGTTAAGATCCAGACGTCCGTGACTAAAATCCTACATTCGGTTAAATATAGTATATCGCAGGGGAAAAGAATATCGCAATGTCCGTTTTTTTCAATATCGTGCAGCCCTACCCTGGGGTAATAAGTGCCGGCACTAAGTACTGCAAAGTATGAACTTTGTGAACGCGGCTATTGTAACATCGCATAAACCCCTCTGTTTCAGCCTTGTTTCAAAAGTGCTGATCCTCTGTCTGTTACTTTAGATGAAAAATAATGAGCCACTCCCCTCTGAGAGATATTTGGTTAAAAAGAACACAACGGTGCTCTCATTTTCAGACAGGTTTTTATATAAATGGATCAGGACAAAAAGTGAGCAAATATTTTTTCCTAAAACTTTCAGAATCTCTTTACACAGAGGGGACACATGTTGATGTATAAAAGACAGGAAAAAGTGGATGTTGCACAATAGGTGACCTTTAAACATTATTCAACCATTTGACATACCGGCTCAGTTAGAGTGCTGTCCTTTTCCAAAAACTGCACCACGCAGTAGGCCAGCTGAAAACAAAAACAAATAATTTAGTGTGAAAGTATTTAAATGTATGTGCAAGCAAGGTAAAGGTACGACGGACACGTAGATGCCTGAGGGACCAGCCTGGGGCGGGCATCAGTCTTTTTACTACAACTTGCACAATGTCTTGCTGCTCTCATGGAAAGATCAGTGTATTCAAAGCAGGTTTGGACAAGAATATTGAAATACACTTCTAAAAAATGTGACCGGCAAATAATTTATGTGCCGTGTCTTGCTTTTCACACATATGAAAAAGAACGAACCACGCTTCTTGTAAATCACGTTGTGTTCAACAAACTCACCTGTGGATGGTAGACACTGAGTGATTTGACTTTGTGAAGAGGCAATAAAACCTTCAACAGGAAAATCTTGTGCTCTTCTTTTAGTGGTAAGGCAAATCCATTGATTATGCTGTGAGAGAAACACAAAAGTACAATCAGAACACCTGACAAGTAGTAGTAAATTCCCTATTGTGAAGAAGAAGCGTTGGTCATGTAAAGGTTGTATAAAAGACACAAAGACATTTCAGCTTTGTATAATCGCCGTACCTTCCAAGTATTTCCAGTAGTTCAGCTATACCATTATGGTGCTCCGTCTCATAGATGAACCTGTAGGAACAAACAAAACCAATGATTTATATATTGACTATCCACCTGGGTAAATATGTTTTAAAAAAGGAGCAAAGGGAGACCTGAACTGACCTATAGAAAATGTTATTGATGTGTTTTCTGATGTACGCCCTCAGCCCCAGGAACTTTCCATAGATCCTGTGGAGGGTAGTTTTGAGGAAGTCTCTCTCTCTGGGATCCTCACTGTCAAATAGATCTAGGAGCTACATTGCAAGAGAAGTGTCAAGTTAACACCATGACAGTCACTTGATATTTTTTGTTTTTTCGACTGTACAGTAAAAAATGTTCTTACCTGCATAACAAATTTCTGGTCGATGTATTTCTTCGCTATGTTAGGCTGGAAGTCGGGTGATTCTAGAAACCTAAGGAAAAACTCATAGACAAGCTGCAACAAAAACAAGAAAAACAACAATGAGAGGAATTCATGTTGTGGAGGAATTCAGGCGAAATGGTTTATAAGGAACGGTGTTAAAACCGGTGTAGTACCAAATACACATTTAAAATCTGATACAGACAAACTTAAACTTCCTAATTTCACACTTTAGCTGTGCTGGGAGGCTCTTATAAAAACTTATTTTTAATAGATGATGCAATAATTTAAATGTCAACCTGGAGGTGTGGCCATGCAGCTTCAAGTGTTGGCTCGTCTTCCTCTGGATCAAACTCCGCTCCAGTGGGGTTGGACGATGGAGGCAATGTTCTGAACATGTTCACCGCGAACTGGAAAAGGAGAAGTGAAAATAGTATTGAAAATGTTTATCCCACTATTAAAAGGAAACTTCCGCTTGTTGTTTTTGATAACCTGGGGTCATGGTTAACGAAGCCAATAGCTCTACCCAGAATAGGTTATGACAGATGTTCACAAAGTTTCAAAAACACACTGCAAGACCTGGACTTCCTGTCAGATGTTTCCCACTCATTAATTAATGTTTCCCATCATGAGATATAAAGCAAAAGTGAAACCACATTAAAAGACTGCATAATTTCCCTTACATTTTGAAGCATTTCAGCGCACAATGTAGAGTTATGTTGTGTATGTGAAAATAAAACGGATTGAATACAAATGCATTTTCACAACATTCCATACAATTAAAGTAACAGCACCATTCAGTTACTAAGGCCTACAGCACAGCCTCCACAGAAAGTTTGCTCAAAAGGTCGATTATAATGTCCTATGGAGGATTACGGCTCATTAATTCAGTTTCTATCGTTTGTGTTAAATGATCACAAACGCAGGTAAGTGCACCGTTTAATGATTTAAATAGAAAATCTGTCAATACTATCATTGCTTAAAAAAACAGCGGGGACTATTTATTTCGTTAGAGTCTGTAATCCATTTAATTAAATGTAAATTGCGTTTGTATGTCATTTCTATTAAGGGTCCTATTTTAGACATTCTTAAAAAATAATCTTAATAGCTTAAAGTTAAACGTTGTCCTTGCAACTGGCCTCCAAGGGTTTGATCCACAATAATCTAAGTGTGTTGTGTTTCTGGTCTCTCGCAGTGTCAACTGACTCCCCTGTGGGCTCTGCTCCCTGGCAGGCAGATCATGGGACAGTGCAGGTGGCCTACTAAAACACTGGGAGCCTTGTTTGAAATATCTACAAGGTAGATAGATTAGTTGAGCTGTGCTGCACTTCAACCCAGAACAGGCTTTGAAGATGACTCTGCAAAAACGTTGCAGTAGAGACTTTAAATGGAAAAGTCAAAACTGTGATTCTAGCAGATCTGCGGATGGTCTTGACAATAAAAAGATAATAGTTTGTAGTCCAGTAAGATGCTCTTCCTTTGCCATGTTTGTATTGTTATTTATGTATCCTTGCACACCAAGGCTAAAATGGGATGAGAAGAACATCTAATTAGGATTGTTTTTGGTTTGATGGGATTCGCTGATGGTGAAGTTTAGTCATAAATGATTAATTAAAAAAAACAAAGAAAACTAAAACTATTACTTCTGCTGAAATAAAAATATTTATCACAACCCTTGGACCAGAGGAGAGCCTTCCCTGGGAATTACTAGAGAAGGCAATTGTTTAAGTGATTGTTGTTAATGCTGGATGTTGAAAAGATGACAGTGACCTGCCTTGCTGGCTTGAATAAAAGTAAGCTCTGTGACGATGTACTTATGAACAGCCGAGCGTGAGCTAAATGCTAATGTCACATGCTATACCCTATATGCACTCAATGATAGCATGCTTACGTTAAGCTTGTAATACAATGTTCACATATTGGTTTAGCATGCTAGCGAGTTAGCAAGTGAGCTAATTTAACAAATTGCAGCTGATGCTAATGTCTCTGATTTTGCATGTATTTTTAATTAACAAAAGGTATTGGACAGATTTAATTGTGATGATTTCTCTAAATGAAAACTCCAGTTCACTAATAAACAAACATTTGAATACATTACATCTTGTAGATCATTCAAGCTTTTGCAAAAGTAAATAGCATCTTGTTTCTGTTTGGCTTTAACCCATTTTATTCTGAAAATTATTTTTTAAAAAAGGTAATACTCTGAGCATATTCTCTTATTCTCTGAACAACTGAATATAATTCAGGCGACTGAATAGACACCTTAGGAAAGCTGACTTCTGCCCTAAGCAAGTAGCCCCCTCAAAACCTAATGACAACACAGCTATACATGGACATTGGGAAGATGCCCATAAGACATGCATGCCTGTGTTGTGTCTCTGAACAGATGGGTGTATTGTATGATAACACTTTTAACAAAGTTTAAAAAAAGATCACAAACATCAGCTGGAACACCGAGCTCAGCTCCTACCCGCAGCTACAGCCTGCCCTTATTCTTGTCCCAAGTTTCACTCTCATCTTTAGCTTCAACTGCAAACTAACTTAACCCCCTCCTGGTATACTGACCATGTGCACCACCTCCGGGTAGATGGGCTCTGTGATGACATTCCTGTTGTGGGTGATGTACTCCACCATCTCGCTCAACGCCGCCCGCTTCACTTCCTTCCATTTCAGGTCGCTCAGCGGGTCGGACAGGAAGTCAAAGAGAACGCAGCACTGCCGTAGCTTCTGGATGAAGAGCTTCTCCTGCTCTGCGGGGGCCACATCTGAGGAGACAGAGGGGGGGGGTAAGAGAGGTTTGTAAGCTAAGAAATTAAAGAGTTCAGAGCATTAAGACGTCACAATGCTACACAGTGGTTATTGAATAAAGTGGTCGGGAATAAAGAGAGAATGGAGCCATGAACAAAGAGTGAGGGGTCAGGAAAAAAAAAGGAGGGGAGGTCTAACTGATGAGTTGAAACTAGCAATGGATAGCAAAAGGAATGAGGCATAAAGAGAGAGATGAAGGAAGGCAAATGAGTCATGAAGACTGCATGAGCGAAGGGCTTAGATGGTCAAAGCCCAGTGGGGATACAGAGGAGAGGATGAAGGATTTGGGAACTAGGTGAATGGTCACAGTCTAGCCATGAGAGAAAATATATTTTTATAGAAGAACTCCAGCTATTCAAGTCTGTCATTACAATTGTCCATTGTGGTTTGAGGACTTCCTCTTTTGACTTCGTTTCCACTTTTCGAGCACTCAAGAGCAGTAAACAAACAGCCCACACGTCACACATGACAACACAGACAGAAAACATCCATCTCGGTTTCTCTAAATTCCTACCTGCCCACGTGGTGCGCACTAAAAAGTCACATTGGATAACACTCAAAACAGCTCTTCAGCTACCCAAGTAACCGCTCATTAGAAAGCATAATTTGCTTAAATAATATCCCTTTTCACTTGTTCTTCCTTTAATATGAATCTTAGCATAAGGATTGGAAATAGGGGCAACAGGTTTGTTTGTTTGTCAGCAGGATTACAGGGAGTCAGTGAGTCTACTGACCCAAATATTATGAAACTGTGAGGAAATGTGTAGATCAGGGCCAAGAAAGAACCCATTACACTTTAGAGCTGATCAGGGGCGGACACAACATATTTTTGTTAACAATGTAGGATGGCGGATAGGCATTTTGTGCTGCATTCTGGTGGTGTGGTTCTTTCTGCAGACACAATCAGGTTTGTGGTGGTGTATAGTAAGTCGCAAATACGGCACTTAGTTGGAATCATGCCTTAAATTTCATTCCCAATAACCTCTATACTACAATTTATAGAGTAGATAGTTCTCAATTAAATAACAGACAAGTGTGATAATCTCAAGTTTTTTTCCCCTGATAAATGTATTTGACTATAAGCCCAGCCAATCGCTGTAATGAAATAGATGTGAAGCAGCTGCATGCGACACAGATAAGATCAAGTGATTTACAATGGCCCAACAAAACAAAACATGAATGGGATTAGTTTGCTTAAATCATATTTATCTTTTCATTAGTGTCTCTACTTGAGTAGTTATAACTAGGGATGCTCCGATCGATCGGCCGCCGATCAATATCGGCCGATACTCACTCTCTGCCGATCGCATGACGTAAAATGATGACGCTTTTCTCTGTGCGCGGCTAAACAAGCTCGCCAAAATGGCTTCACCAGTCTGGCAGTATTTTAAGGTGTCCGAAAATGACAATAAAATAGCGGTATGCACGGAGGCGTGTGGCGCAGTGGATAGAGTTGGTGTTCGGATCAGGGGAGCACAGGTTCAAACCCCACTGCAGTCAGCATGTCGTTGTGTCCCTGAGACACTTCACCCCAAATTGCTCCTGTGGGGATTGCCCACAGTATTGAGTATGTAAGTCGCTTTGGATAAAAGCGTCTAACAAGTAACATGTAATGTAATGTATGTAACGTGTGTGAAGCAGAAATCCTGCAGCTCCACACCGCTGTGACGGACCGGTGAGTGGAGCAAAACACACACTAAGAGTTAGACCTAACACACTTATGGCGCATTTACACTGCAAGCCTCGCTCGGTTTGGTTAGGCCTTATTAGGCCCGGCTCACTTTAATGCTGCGCTCACATTACAGTTTAGGAACTGGGTTAGTTACTATAGTAACGCAGTGTTGTGTAGACGGGGCGATCGGCTTTTTGGCGGGCGGAGCGACGCTGCATACAACTGCCGTGACGTCATCTTCAATGCGACACAACTCACAAAACGCACAACAACAATGGAGGATGTGGAAGCCATCGTGTCCTTGCTTCTTGGTATGTGGTTTTTTCTTCTTAGGTTCACTGTTTTCAAAAATGCTGCAAGCGCCCGTAATATATGCGACAGTAGGGATTAAGTCGCGCGAGAATTGTGACGATTCTCTCTGACTAATCAGCAGTCGTCACTAGTTTAGCATATTTCGCCCCGGTTGTTGGCCTCGATAGAACCACGATTTAGTCGGGCCAGAAAAAAGGTGTGAAAGCAGTAGCCCCGGGCAAAACTAGGGCCAAGTGGAAGCGCAACCAAAAATGGCCCCGCGCGGCCTCGGCACGCTTAAAGCGAGCTCCGCGCTGCAGTGTAATGCGCCATTAGTATTTGATCTACCTCTGGAAGGTAGGCGTGGAGAGCGTAGTGTGATAGAGTTATGGGTTGGAGTCTTCAGTGTTAGTCATCGTGATTTAGGCTGGATGCCAGTGAGCCTGGCATGAGA